>NC_056711.1:17633590-17763590 GCF_018831695.1 Puntigrus tetrazona | reverse complement strand
GTGCGCTCAACTTGAGTTGCTTTTTAAAGACACAGTCTTATTCTAAGCTAATGTTGGATTGATCATATATAATTGCATCTGGTTGGGTGCACTTGATGGATAGTTTAAGTAGAGCTGGGCTAGCTTTTCCACGCTAAGATTTATTTTTTCTTCGACAGCATTTCTGAAGGAATATTTGACGCTTAAGCCTAGAGTAATGGTAATATTTCAGCTTTGCATCACATGAATAAATTGCAAGAGTTTGTGAAGTTTCAGCCCGAAACACTCCACAGATCGTTTGTCATGCTAGCAGGTAAAGTTAGTATTGCTAACATAGCGACTCATCAACAATACATTGGCATCATCTGTAAATTATCATGTCATCCAATGAATAAAAAAAAACCTTGTCATAGCCTAACTGTCTTTCCTGGAGTTCCACAATTGCTGACTTTGTCTTTTCTCTCACACTTGTGTACGTAGCCAAGGTGATGTAAAAAAAGCAAAGCAGGAATTTGGATCAAAGCACAATGGAGGGGAAGATTCAAAACTTCAAACTTTGAAGACCCTGAAGTGTACTTTTTTTAAGGCTGTAGTACATTACCGACCACGCAAATATTAACGAAAACGGTCTTTCGAAGTGTGCTCAGGTGCGATTCATAGATTTCACATCTGAAAAAGAGCATATCTTAGAAATGATTGTAAATATGAGTTTTTAAATGATTGTCATGGAGTGAAATATGGATCCCTGCATTCACAGCAATCCTTCTCCTTTCATTTTCTCACAATTCTTCAGAAGGAGAAATTACAGTTCGTTCTTTCTTTTCCCTGCAGCTCAGAATATGTGCTCATGTCCTTAACATTTGGCTTTTTTCCCCTCAGAATTGACCTGTTATTACCGAAGTGAACTCACTATTATTAAGTTAAATCAAATTATACAGTTCGATCTAGTAGATGCAAACTCGCATTTGCGAGAAAAACAAGTCAAAATTGTGAGTGGAAATAAATGTTATGTGAAATTACGTTATAGATATAGTAATGGATATAAGCAATATTTCATGCTGTAACTGTAAGGCCAGTGCATAATTTTAGGCCAATAAACCATGTGAGGGCTGTAATGTAAGTTGCATGGAAACCATTACACAGCTTGTGACTTGGAAAAATATGCTGGCAGTAAAAGACATGTTGTGGTTGGTTAATTGGCTCCATGCACATTAGATAAAGTATAATCCGTCCAAATTCTGTTATCATTTTCTCACACTCCTGTCATTCAAAAACGTTTGTCTGTAAAGCAAAAAAGAAAATAAAAAAAGAGATCAGTGATATCATTATGTCTTCTTTTGAGTTCTGCAAATGAAATGAAATAATACAACAATACTTATGTAAATTATGGCATAATTGTCAATTTGGATAAACCATCCCTTTACAATTTTCAGTCAAGTATTATAGAAGCTCGTGATTGCATTTCGGCATAAAGGAGTCTGAAGAATGTGCACCGTGTAAACCTGTGTGCTACAAAACATATAAAAGCCGATTTAACTCATTCTGCCTCACTGAACCCTAGTCTCAACTTTTGAATTCATAATAGAGTTTGTGTTGGTTACGTAAGATTAAATTCCAGACAGCAGTTTGCTGTTTCTAGGCCAAAGTTTTATTCTGTCCTGCACAGATAAAACCCTTTACCCAGCCTGATCTAAAACGATCCCTTTAAAACGGGTCACAAAAGCATTATGAGAGGACCAAGGGATTTTCAGGACATCATTATTCAGTCCCGGTCGCCCCTTCATTATATTCAGGAGTGCTATTTAGATGTCTGGTCGGGTTACAGGGCTTGTAATGAAAAAGGTCTTGCTGTAAAGATGTACACAAGGGAGACATTTAAGAGGCAGGCAGGTAAAGAAGGGTTCTCGGAAATCACAGTTTTCCAAATCTGAAGGGCCTGTGTAACATGACTTTCTTTGCCATTTTGCTGTATGCCAAACGTCAAGCTGATAGTGTAGAAACATTAGCACGTCAATTGATAAAACTGGCCTTTAAATAGCTTTTGGATATGTTTTATCTCTGGCCTCCAGACGCGTCTCAACAGTGACGGTGAACTTAAACTTTCCATGATAGGTTTGATTAATGGTGCAGATGGTCATTGTGTCGTATTTGAGGGGGTTTCTGTGTCAAATATACTCTTACAACATAGACATAGAAATGATCTCAGCCATATCTAAGCAGTGATACACCCGAATGGCCTTCAGGGAGGAGATGCAACACCAATCTAGAGGCTTATTGAAAAAAAACAGCGCTATGTTGTAAAGGAGGTGTAGACACTTTGTAAGAGAGGCTTTGGGCAAAGCATACCTACGTGCAAGAAAATAGGTTAGGCCTAAATGTTCACATTAATGGTTTCAGCAAGAACCTTTAACTTCCATGGAACCATTTTAATATTATAAAAATCACTGAGTGGTTCTTTTGGGAACAGGTTCTTCAGTGACATCTCTGGAAAACACCCTTTTGATATTTCTAGAGATTGGAGATTGGATTTTTGGAGAACAGTAAGAAACCACTTCGGTAACCACATAGCAACTAGCAGTGGTGCATAAAGTACCGGAAAGCCATACTCGTACAGATATCTTACCAAAATTAAATTGGGTAAGTTAAAGTCACCATTAAGAATATTACTTGAGTCTTAAAGAACGTGATATTTATTTTTACTAAAGTACGAAAGACTTTCCTGAACCTTAAACGTACTTAAGTATTAAAAGTAGAAGTACAAGTCAATGCAAAATAGAAAAGGTGCAAATATAAATTCCAACAGCTTGAGTAGCAAGATTGTGTTCAGTTTTAACTTTCTTCCATTTTATATTTTTGGGTAAGAATAAGAAGCACATTATCTGGTACTTGGTTTGGTGCTTTCAGTCCTACATAAAAAAAAAAAAAAAACATTCTGGAATCTGAATCTGAAATAGCATTGAGATGCATTTATGCAGTTTGTGTAATACTCCCAAAATACTATTAGTATTATTGCTTCTTTACAATACACCACTGCCAACTAGGTAAATAGCAACCTTCTGTCCTTGTTTAGGTATAATTGCTGGACTTCAGCAAGTGTTAATAGGCCTATATGGGACTGTTTTTTGGGGGGTTTTTTTGGGAAAAGGCCATAAAGGGGGAGATTGGAGCCAGGCCAAATACAACATAGCCTTGCCGTTTTTTTAGGTAAGCCCAGCCGTTTCCTTTACCGTGTATGGTACTTGCACACCCACACGCAGTGCATTGAATGGGGTTCTTTGTTGTAGTTCACTTTTTGTGTATAAGATAAGCTGACGATTCCCGGTCTGTGATTTATTTATTTTTTTTACACCTGGACTTGAAATAGTCTGCATTTCTGAGGTCATAAACTGGAAGTTGAAACTGAAATCGCAGGCAGGGGAACCGGTCCCTTAAAATACAAAATCGTCCCGTATTTAAAGTGAAAAGCTTAGATTTGTCCCGTATTTCACAAAAGCCAACACATAGTTGAATTATAAACAGTATTATAAACATTGCAGAATACTTACAGCAGATAGACAAATAAGCCTGATCTGATTAGAAACATAATAAAGATGTATTATTATGATTACCGTTTCTGTAATATTACATCCTCATAATGAGTTAAGTTGTTATTTAGGAGGTAACATTTATCCAGCTGGATGTTATCACAGAATAAACCTCAACAGGACACTTTATTTATGATCCACTTTCAGCTTTACAATTTTGCTAAACATTTACATTCACATACGGCTACGTTACACACAGCATCAAAGGTAATTTCCATGTAAAAAAAAAAAAACTTTAATGTCGGCTAATAATTAATATGATACCGATATATTATGGATTCCAACTGAGGGCAGACTACATGCTTCTTTCCAACACAATTTTGCTGAAAGAAACACCTTTCTTTTTAATTATTTTTCTACTTTGTATTAATGATGGAATACTTTTTGATTTCTTCTTGATTTCTGGGCTGATAGGACTTTATTTTTGTGGTTTAGTGAGTAACTAAAACAATAGCGTCTCCGTAGCGATAAAGGCCTCCTAAAGAAACCCCGTCCTTCACTCTTATCAAAGGGCGAGGGCCAAGATTTATAATTTGAAAAGGTAAAAATATTATCTTGTATTAAATACGTTTTTGCCTATTCGAATTCAAAGAAAAATCTAAAGCATTCTTCGGGAACAATGGAAAATCATTCCGAAAATTGTGGGAACTTTGTAGGGTGGATGCTAACCTGGCTTGAAGTTGTATTTTTCTTTTTGTCAGCATTTGGCTTAGTTTCATGGAAATAAAGCCTTTCAGACTGACTTTGTCATTTGTGTAATCACGCAGCAGTAACACGTTTCAAAAGCAACAGCCATAGACCATATCATCACACTTGAGCAAACCCAGTTACCCAAGCTTGGCACTTTTACCAAATGTGTTCTGGCAGGCATACTCCTAGAAGACAGTTTGTGAAGCCATATATATATTTTGAGAACAATTACTACATTTGCAGAAATGCAGCCCCAAACGTTCAAGGAACCTCCACCGTGCTTAACTGTTGCCTGCAGACACTTATTATTGTACCGCTCACCAGACCTTCGACGAACAAACTGCCTTCTGCTAAAGACAAATATTTCAACTTTGACTCATTTTGACTCATCAGTCCAGAGCACCTGCTGCCATTTTTCAGCACCCCAATTTCCATGTTTTCGTCTATACTTGAGTTGCTTGGCCTTGTTCTCACATCGGAGGTATGGCTTTTTGGCTGCAACTCTTCCATGAAGACCACTTCTGGCCAGACTTCTCCGGACAGTACCTGGGTCTTACTGGTTTCTTCCAGTTCTGAGCTGATGGCACTGCTGGACATCTTATGATTTCGAAGGGTAATAAGCTCAATAATATCTTTCATCTGCTGCACTAAGTTTCCTTGGCCGACCACTGCATCTACGATGCTCAGTGTAACCCGTTTCTTTGTGCTTCTTCAAAAGAGCTCGAACATCTTGAAACCCCAGTCTGTTTTGAAATCTTTGTCTGGTAGAGACCTTGTTGATGCAGTATAGCTACTTTGTGTTGTTGCTGTGCTCAATCTTGCCATGACATGAAACTGTCTTTCACAACCTCACCTTGGTAGCAGAGTTTTGCTGTTCCTCACCCAGTTTTAAGCCTCCTACACAGCTGTTTCTGTCTCAGTTCATGCCGTGTGACATTGATGATCATTAGCACCTGTTTGGTATAATTGGTTGATCATACACCTGACCACAATCCTACAAAATCCCTGACTTTGTGCAAGTGTACCTATAAGAATTGATGCTGGTTTGAAGGCAAATGGGAGAAACACGTGTGTTTTCACGTGTGCTTTTTTTTTTGCTGAAAGCAGATTTCTCAGGGTTTGGGCTGATAGGACTGCATTCTTGTGATTTAGTGAGTGACTAAAACAATAGCGTCTCTATCGTGATTATAGCCTCCTGAAGAAACCATGTCCTTCACTCCTATCAAAGACCCAGGGCCATGAAAAAGATTTGCATTTTGAAAAATCTTGTCTTGTATTAAATATTTTATTCCTATTCAAATTCAAAGAAAAATACATAAGCATTTTTCAGGAACAATGGAGGATCGTACTGAAATTGTGGGAACATGGTGGGCTGAATGCTAACCTGGCATGAAGTTTAAGAGAATGAAAACGTGAAATCCCAAGTTCACAACAGTATCTGCAATTGCATAGACCTGAGCAACCATCACTTGATTAACCCTCACACTGAGTTCTTCAATGAGGTTAAAATTTATATTACATTCACCAGTTCAGCCTGAATCTGGAGGTTTGTACTTGTGTTTCCTTTGTATAACACTGGTCGTCATTGCAGAGATTGCAGGGTTTTTCCAAGATTTAATATTGGCTGGGAGTTCAGTAGTCACTGAAGGTCCCGTTTGGCCGATGATTAGCGTTGGCTGGAAAAGCGGATTTTTCTAAACTGAAGTGTGGTCAGAATTGATTTAGCTTAAATTACACAAACTCTAATGGAAAGAAAAGACACTAGAGTAAAGAAATAGAAGTAACGATGGGTTTTCTTCTTTTGGCGGCTAGGTAGCAGCAGACTTATCTTATCAGACGTGTGGCCCAAACGTTCTCGTTTTTGCAGAATATAATTTTGGACGTCACTTCTTGACTAAGAATTGATTGGAAGAAACTTTTTAAGCTGAGTTTGGAACACACTCATACTAAACATGAACAGGAACCTATAAACCATTCAGTGTTTATTCATAAAACATACACTTTGAGTGATTAGCACATGATCCTTAAATGTGTGGGTTATATATATAATATGCCGTTATGCATATCAGTAGGCGCTCATAAGTCGTTTAAGATGATTCTGAGCATGTATATGCATGCAAATGCAGTTCTGTGCTATTTTGTGACTTGAAAATGTAATCTCAAGACCAGATGTGGCAGCAGGAAACCAGAGAGGGGGATGAAGATCCATCCAACAAGGTTTAAAAAAAAAAAAATTCTCATTTTGATGTTATGATGTGCTGGGTCTTTGACCATTAATCTTGGTTAGTGTTTTTTTGTGTTCATGTTGCAAGTTTGTTAAATCTGACTCCTGGACAAATTTATAACATCCCAGTTTTCTTGGCTTCTATGCCTCGAAGGAATAAGGCAGTTCTGGGGGGGTCCAACCTGGTACTAGTAAGGTATAAATAAAATGGCCGGTGAGTGTGTGTGTGTGTGTATGTGTATATATGTGTGTGTTTTTCAGTATTTTAGATGCAGCCTTGGTGAGCAGAAGAGAAAAAAAATCTTACTGTTCAAAAACTTTTGATTGGTAGCTTAGGCTTATATATTGCTTATATATTGACACAAATGTGCTTCATCCAGAAAGAAATTGTGTAAAAGTGCTTCAAGTCACAGCGCTTCACGCTCACCAACGCTACTTTATCAGATAAAAATGAATACGTCTTTTCTGAAGAAAGTTGGTTCTTGAGACACATTCATTCGGGCCGCATTTTGATTTTAAAACATGCAGTGCTTATGCTTATTCAAGGAAGTCAAACGACACAAATAAATCAATGTATGGGAAACACTGGTAATGTATATCAAAATATCAGAAATGTGTTTAAAAATCGTATCACCGTTATTGAAAATAATTACATTTCTATACACTGATAATGAATTATCGTCCAGCCCCAGACTGCATTTAATGAACTTGCATTAAAAACCAACATATGTTTTTGGATTTTATATTTTTTCATAAAAGCAATAAGTTTGCTGTATCGTGAATAAATTATGAGTGGATTTAAAATGGGAGGAAATATCATTATGGCATAAATGTTTTCTCTCAAATACACTTTGGACACAATTATTGGCACCCCTAGAAATGATCTCTGAAGTAGATTCCCATTCCTTTTCACTATTTCAAGCACATCCAGCCGTGGCTTCCTGTTTAACAGAAATAGAAACTGTAGGAAAAACAAATCCGAAATTACTTGAATCATTCATCACGTTCCCATTTCCGCCATCACGGCAGTAAGATGATGTTTCCATTTTGCTGAGTTTATATACATGCCAGCGTTGTTAAATAATGCAGCTTTCTCCTTCAACCAAACATCTTCTCATTCTATTCTTTCTTATCCCCAGACTCCTTTAGCGTCACGGTACCCTCTGCTCCTATACATGTTGTCCGCGGAGATACAGCGTTCCTCCCATGCGAATATGAACCAGCCTCTGACGTTTCTAATTTGGTGATCACATGGCAACGGCAGGAAGACTCAAAAGTGGTCCACAGCTTCTACTACGGGAAAGACCAGCTCGATCGACAAAGCCCCGATTATTCAGGCCGGACAAAGTTAAATCACGAGGAACTTGTTAAAGGAAACGCATCCCTGAGTATAGCCAATCTTGGACTGAAGGATGCAGGGAAATACATGTGCATAGTGAGCAACACCAAGGGAACGGACAGAGGAGAGTTGCAATTGATTTACGAGGGTATGCCAGTCTTCTTTTTGTTTCAGTGAGATAATGTACTAATTGAGAGATATTTTATTAGTAGCCTTTATTTGTGTAAAAAAAATTTCTACACACACACACACACACACACACATATATATAGGGCTCATAATGCCAATTTATGTTTTTTCTTTGTTTGCATTTAAACGAGTCTTGCACTTAAGAAGTCTTGATTTCTAATCGTTTGATGTGCGTTTCACGCCTCAAGCTTTTTATTCCGAGCCGAGGTTAAGCATCCTTCTCGGTTCCACCAATGTGACTGTCCGCTATGAGACGGAGGGCTACCCGAAGCCAGAGGTCATGTGGCTGGGCTCAGAAGGTCAGAACCTCTCTGACAACCTGGAGGTTGAGAATGCACCAGATGGAGGATTGTACTTCTTAAAAAGCAGCTACATAGCCCAGAGTCCATTCAGTGTCACATTTACTCTAAAAAACCCTGCTGCGCCACAGAAGCTGCAAAGGCACGTTAACTTCAGCTACGGTAAGCAATGCATTCTGGGATAACATTGTGATTGATTTCACCAATGATTTAATAAGAATTTATCGTGTTCACTTGTTTACCCAATTGCCGTTGCAATGATGTTTGGAGTGGACTTTTAAAAACATGTCTCCTATGCTCACCAAAGCTGGATGTATTTGAAACAGTAGTATTGTTTCGTAACACTATAGCAATAATATTATGAAATATTATAAGAATTTAAATATTTCTACTGAATGTATTTTAAAATACAATAAAAAACATATGCATGATTTGCTGCTCAGACGTTATATTTCTAAAAAAAACCTTTTTTTTCCCAATATCAAAAACCTCAGGAATCTTTATGAATTCCAGATATTTATTTTTGTAACATTGTGTGTTGTAAATTCCAAAGCATCCAAAGCCTCACGTGATATGTGGTAGTAAACTACTAAATCATTGTTGTGGTACACCCAGAAAGGAATGGCATAATTACATGGAAGGATCTGTAAACAGGTCTTAAGTCAACAAACGGTCAGCTACTTACAAAAAAACCACATTACATGACAGGCAGAGGAAAAGTCAGGCTTAAAATGTATAAAATTAAAGATTCAAAATATTCTTATTTATCTTATTAAAGAAATAGTTCATCCAGAAATGAAAATTCTGTCATTTACTCAAAATGCTTTGACATTCTAGATTACATTTCCCTCTGCCCTTCCTTTCCATGGAACTTCCTTTTGAACTTACTGTTTATCGAGTAATCTTGGGGAAAAGGGGAAAAAAAAAGAAACAAGGGAAAATCTGGGAATGATTGCTGAAAAGTAACGATGCTGAAAATCCAGCACGGCACCTCAGGATTCAATTACATTACATAAAAAACGAGTTTTTAACGTTGTAATAACATTTTACGGTATTAATGTTTTTAATGCGTCAAATCTTGGTGAGCATACGAGATAAAAAAAAAAAATGACCTCCCCCAAATAATAGATCAGTAGTGTGAGAAAGTTATAAATTAGCCATAAAATAACACACAAAAATCTGATTCACATTGTTCCAAAAAATAAGTTGAGTGTTATCGAATGTCCTGTTTGAATTGTTATGTGCATGCAGTCACCTATCAGTAATGTGTTTTGTTTTAGATGGGAACACGAGCTCCAGAACATCTGTGGTGGTTCTGTCTGTGTTGTGTGTTTTCCTCCTGTGCTCCACGGGTCTGCTGCTATGGTTACACTGTCGTAACCATAAGAAATGACCGCTCTCCCGTCCATACTGGACTCTTGTAGATCAAGATTCACATGGAATTGCTAGATATTAATTACTACTGCTATACCAATAGTGCCTCCAGGCTTTTGAACGAGGTTGGCGACCTTTAATTTTAGGAGCGATAACACTGTAATAATAACGTTTTGCAAAAATAATTTTTTCAAATTCACGGCTACTTTCGACTAGCCGTTATGTTTTGGAAACCTATGGTAGCAGCGGTAACATGACCGAGTTAACCAGCGATGATCCTATCACCAGTCACCTTTTTAATGTTTTTTTTAAAAGAAGCATTTATTTGAGGCAAAAGCAGTAATATTGTAAAATATTTTTGCAAAAAAAAAAATACTGCTTTCTGTTTGAATAGATTTCAACCTGAACACCTGAATATTTTAAACTTAATTTTCAGCATCAGTCTTCGACATCTCTGATGCTTCTCATTTTCTCTGAGAAATCATTCTAATTGCTGATTGGCTGTTCAAGAAACATTTAATATTATTAACATTATTATTAACAATATTTACAACAGTTAAGAACTTTTTCCGTTTTCTCTGAATAGAAAGATCAGTATTTATCAAAAAAAAAAGAAGAAGCAGCTTGGGGTAGAGGGGATGCATTCAATTGATAAAAGTAATGATAAAGTAGAACGTATAATGTTATAACTTTTTTCTTATTTATCAAAGCTAACTTAAAACGGAGAAAAAAAAATTAATAAAATGTACTCCACTGTTTTTGAGCAGCAAATCATAATATTAGAACAATTTCTGACACTGACAAGTGTATTCAAATATAAAACGGTTATTTAAAATAGTAAAAATAATTCACAGTATTTCTAATGTTTTTAATATTTTTAATGTATGTTGGATCAAAAGAGCAAAAGAGAATTCTTAAAAAATAATATTAAACATCTTATTGGTAGTGTGTTTTACATCATAAAATAAATCCTCATTGTATGGCTGCTGAATTTAAAGGTTTTTATTATACAAAGCTTTATATGTATTTTTTTTATTAAAACATTTTCAATTGTCTAACAGTAATAAACTTAAGACAAAAACCAAATGAAATAAAATCAGGGTTTTCTTTCACAGGAGTGTTTCTTCATGATGTTATTTAATGAAAATATTGAAATAATATAATTATTAATAATGACAATGATACGAAATAAAGCATTTCAGCCGGGCAATCCACAAAATTCTTTACAGAAAAGACACCTCTCACTTCTATTTCAACACCTTTTAAAATCTTGAAAATAAACACGGGGTGTTAAATTAACTTATAAAATTTATTCATTTTTTTTTTTAAATATCAATGATGACAAAGATCTCTGGTTTTTCCGTTTCATGTACTTGCATAGCAGAGTAAGTGATTGCTTTCACTTCTGTTCCCTGTTAAAAAAGAACAATAAAAGCATTAAAATCATTAAAACCGTATTTTGGTTCCGGTCAGCAGAATAAAACTCTACATCTTGGTTGGCCTGGAAGGTTAAACGTGCTGCGAAACTTTCATTATTGGGTTTAAAGCAGGCCGGCCGGCCAGACATAACGGCGTTTCAATGTTTTTAGTCTTGTATAAACACAGCTGATGTGTCCTTGCTCTGGATAAAGCGGTCTGCTCAGATGAATAAGTTAAACACATATTCACAAAGATATTGAGCATCTCTAACAACAAACAGGACTGTGCAGTGGAAAAGTTATAGCAGGGGCGTCCAAACTTTTCCTAAAGGGGCTCAGATTCGATAAAGTGGACACACTGGGTGACCGGATGCGTCTCCATATTCATCTGTTTGGTTTCAATATGACTGAAAACTATTTTTCCCGTAAGAGTTTATATTCCAGTAACAATATTTTTTTGGAGAGACAAGTCAAACCAGCAAAAAAAAACACTGTGCAACATCCTGAAACTGTGACAAACCTCCGTCCTTAGCTATCCACAAAAATGACCTGTAATCAAGAGACAAATTCTCATGAATGACACAAATATTACTTTTCGCAAAGTTTGCTGCTAAACTGCTTTTAGATCTCAAAATTTCAAGGTTTTGGTCCCCGAGCCACTTAGTTATCGCTTTTGCCTTATGGCACGGTTCACCATCGTTCTGGAAAATGCATTGTTCTTCACCAAACTTTTGTTGGATTGTTGGAAGAAGTTGCTGTTGGAGGGTGTTATGGTACCATTCTTTATTCATGGCTGTGTTTTTGGGCAAAATTGTGAGTGAGCCCACTCCCTTGGATGAGAAGCAACCCCACACATGAATGGTCTCAGGATGCTTTACTGTTGGCCTGACACGGGACTGATGGTAGCGCTCACCTTTTCTTCTCCATTGAACCTCTTTCCTTGAAGATCTTATAAATTGTTGATTTAGGTGCAATCTTAGTACCCACAATATCCTTGCCTGTGAAGCCATTTTTATGCAACGCAATGATGGCTGCACGCGTTTCTTTGCAGGTCACCATGGTTAACAATGGAAGAACAATGATTTCAAGCATCACCCTCCTTTTAACATGTCAAGTCGGTCATTCTAACCCAATCAGCCTGACGTAATGATCTCCAGCCTTGTGCTTGTTAACATTCTCACCTTGTTAACAAGACGATTACTGAAATGATCTACGCAGGTCATTTAAAGTTAATTTTCATGGCAAAGAAGGACTATGCAATTCCTCTGATCACTCTTCATGACATTCTGGAGTATATGCAAATTGCTATTACAAATACTTAAGCAGCAACTTTTCCAATATTTATGTAATTCTCAAAACTTTTGGCCACGACTGTACAGGGTTTTGACAATGGAACTAAAACACTGGCCAATTTAGTGTTGGGGGTTTCATTGTTAAATTTGACCAGCCTGGTGACAAATCTTCATTGAATGCACATTCCACCAGTAAGAGCAGAGTGTGAAGGTTTATTTAGCAGAATAATAGCACAGTTTTGCTTAAAATATTGCAATGCACACAATATTTTAGGTGACATATCAGAGTTAAAGAGGACAAATTGTTGGTGCATGTCTGGCCGGCACATCTGTGACCCAGATAGCAAGTCTTATATCTATCAAAAGCCACCGTATCCAGGTTAACTTCAGCAAACCGTAACTGTAGATGCAAGAAGAGCTGTCTGAAAGGAATGTCCAGGTGCTAACCTCGATTGGATCCAAAAAAAACTAAAAACCACAGCTGCCCGACGTGCTGTAGAGTTAAATGTGCACCTCAACTTTCCTGTTTCCACCAAAGCTGTCCGTCTGGAACTCCACTGGGTCAATATACATGGTTAGGCTGCTGCAGCTAAACCTTTAGTCACTTGTGCCAATGTCAAAACGTAGGTTTAAATGGTGCCAGCAGTGAAATCTTGGGCTGTGGACAATGTGAAACATGCATTGTTCTCCGATGAGTCCACCTTCACTGTCTTTCCCACATGCGAGAAAGTTACGGTGTGGAGAAGACCCAAAGAAGCATACCACCCAGTGAAGCACGGGGGTGGATCGGTGATGGTTTGGGCTGCAGTGTCATGGCATTCCCCAGACACAATACTAGATGTGCTAGATGTGTGCGTCACTGCCAAGGCCATTCTGGAGGACCAAGTGCACCCATTGGTTCAAACATCGCATCCTAAAGGCGGTGCCGTGTGTCAAGATGATAATACACCAATGTACACAGCAAGACTGGTGAAAGTGAAGTCGAACATCTCCCATGGCCTGCACAGCCACCAGATCTAAATATTATTGAGCCACTTTGGGGTGTTTTGGGGGAGCGCGTCAGGAAACGTTTTCCTCCACCAGCATCACGTAGCCACTATTTAAGAAGAAGAATAGCTCAAAATCCCTCTGGCCATTGTGCAGGACTTGTATCTGTCATCTGCCAGGACCAATTGATTGTATTGGCCGCAAAAGGAGGCCCAATACCATACTAATGAATTATCCAGGAGTTTAACTTTCATTATCCAACCCCTGTGTGTGTGTGTGTGTGTGTGTGTGTGTGTGTGTGTGTGTGTGTGTGTGTAAAAGCATCCAGCGCCCCAGTGTGTCCACTTTAATCCAGCCCACTTTAGGAAAAGTTTGGATACCCCTGGTCTAGACACAGCTCAATTTTAAGATTAATTTAAAGACTGTGCTGCATGAGAATGGAATTACGAAGAGATGCATGCGTTCCACAGACAAATATTACAGGATTTTAAAAGACTATAACAAGAGGTAATATTCACTGTATGGTCATAAACACTGTGTATGTGTTTATGTCATATTTGATATACACAAACCAACAATGAACTGCTTCAGTGGCGAAAAAAAGCTGAATTCTTTAAGATTTTAAGGAACTGAATTTGACTTTAATCACGTTATAAATTTATAAAACTAATGCAAATTTTTTTTCTCCGGCTGGTCCATGCACATGCAATCAAATCATTTTTATATCATCAAACCATCTCTTTCCAACTATATTGTCAATTTCTGTACTCTTCAACGTTGCAGAAATAATTTGATAAAATGTTCAATCACCGTTCTCATATTTGCTCTAGGTCCACCTAGAAGACAGCATTTAAGCAAGGCATGTTCATCTCGGTTTTCAATTTTTAATGTAAATACTTAATCTGGATTTCAGTGCTTTTCCTCATTCAGTCCGTAGAGGGCGCTATAATTGCGAAACCTTAACTTTAGTACTGATTTAACTGAATAAAACTTTTTAATGCAGCACGTCTGTGTCGACCCTTTTAAATCACACCACAGGGTCAATGGTTCAAACCACAGGTTTTCACAACAACTCCATCTAGTTAGAAATCGATATTTGTTATCACAACTTCAGCTGTGGTTGTTCTCAAAATAATGAACGGGTAATACGTAAAATTGTTAATGAATCTCCATAATAATTGATCGGTCTGGTAAAGAGATGTGCTACTTTAAAACTGAAACCAGATGTGCGTAAATCACAGATGTGTATATACAGCTGCTGAACACACGTTCTCTCTCTCCCTATTCATCACATTTTACTGCTTGGTCAGGACAGCTTGGGAGAGAAGGAGGTGTTGCAGATGAGAACGTACCTGCGGATGTTTATTTACGCTGAACTCTTCACCCCACCTACAAATAAAAAAAAAGAAAACCAGAGATTTCAGTCATGTGTAAACATTTTGGCTCCACAAAGAACCATCAGTGAACAATTTTAAATAAAGCATAAACCGAAGCTTTAGTGCAAAGCAAATGGTCTACAGGTTCTTAATGAAAGTCGATGGGGGACCAAAAAACGATCCCTTTAAACTTGTTTTAGGTAAATATATTAGATGTGTGTAGTTCCCGAAAGCTACACTGGGAAAAAAAACCCTAAGTCTAGACTGTTTAAAAACCACATAATGTGTCAGCTGAGAAGCCAAACTTGTCGGGAATGTAAGGCCTCGTCCCGAGCAGACGAATGCTGGGAATGTTTATTGAATGCTAATCCAAAATAACTGGAGTCAAAGTGAAAAAAACAGGAAATGTTTTATATGTGACCAGATTTAAAAGGGGCACAGCGCGTGAGTGGGACAGACATAATGTGTGATTGATGCTAAAATTTGACTTTGAGAATGCATTCAAATAGAGCAGTTATTTAAATGCTAAAAATGTTTCAAATAAATGCAGGCTTGATGAACAGAAAAGACTTCTTTTAAAAAAAAACTGTTACTGTTCAAAAACATTTGACTGGTTTGCTAGGATCAGATAATATATTCACAACTTTTTGAAAATCCGGGGTGCATTTAAATTCGGCTTTAAAGTTGACAAAATGAATAACGTTTTGATATATCAAAGGTAAGAAACACACAATGAAAAAAATCTTCACGGAACATGATGTTTTGATTAATATTCTAATGATTTTTGGCCTTCTGACTCATAGAATGTATTTTTGGCTACTGCTACAAATATACCAAATATATATATGTGGTCCAGAGTCATATACGCACAGAACCTAAAGTTCAAGTTTTAAAATATATGCTGTATATACAGTGCCCTCCGCAATTATCGGCACCCCTGTTTAAGATGTGGTCGTGGACTTCTAAAAATTTTCTTTTTCTTTAAACAACGTAGATCCCAAATGGAAAAAAAAAAAAAAAAAAAAAAATCACGTGTTCCACAATTATTGGCACCCCTGATGTTAATACTTTGTACAACCCCCCTTTTGCCAACGATTTGACAATTTCACAACACTGGAGAGAGGGATCTCTGACCATCTTTATAGATCACCTTTTGCTTTATGCCAGACCCACTTAGCGTTTGTTGCCAAAAGCTCTATCTTAGCCTCATCTGACCAAAGCACACAATCCCAGTTGAAGTCCAAGCAAACTCCAGACATGTATGTTTGTGAGTGTTACTGAGAAAAAGCTCGTTCCTTGCATGCCTCCCAAGCGGCTCGTTGGCATGTAGAGAGCGTCCCTGCCGTCTTGTGCCCCCAAGATGCCACTCTTTAATGCAGTTCTGTGACAGTGAGCTTCATTTTTTTATACTTCTCTTAGCATCCTCCTCACTGTGCGTTGTGGCCGGATAAACTTGGGACCTCTTCCGGCCTTGTTTGTCACTGTTCTAGTTTTTTTTTAATATCTTAATGATTCCTCTGTAGATAGGGACAAGTTAAGGCGAGCGGCTATTTTCTTCTAGCCACTGCCTGACTTTTGAAGGTCGACACACATCTGCCTTAATTGAATGACGTGTTCTCTTGTCTTTAAAGAGAATTAAATGTCCCTAGATACCCTGACCTTTTCAGAGAAATTGTTAGTGGTGCCAATAATTGTGAGACACGCGATTGCGCACAATGGTTACACTTTGACCGGTCCAGGACCACATCTTAAACGGGGGTGCCAATAATTGTGGAGGGCACTGTTGTGCGTCTTAACGCATGCATAAAAATAAGCACACGCGTATGCAAGCAAACTTGTTTTGTATGCGATTAATCATGATTATTCTTACAGCGCCAATTAAAATATATCTATGTATATCTACGTCTGACTTTATTCGCATGCACACTTTACATTCATGATGTTTTTCATTGCATTGCATTGCATTGCAGCAGAATGTAAACCATGTCATCCCAGGCCAGATGGTCAACACAAGTGTGAGTCAAAATTACAAAACATGGCTTAAAATACGATTTTTATGTAAGTGACACACAACAGAAAGACTTCCAGTGAAATGACTCATCCCGCTTTCACTGTTATCCAAGTCGGTGACTCAGTTAAAGTGAAAACACCTGCTCAATATTCAATGAGTTCATACAAAAGGCTAGTGTTCAGGAAGGTCTGCGGGTGTATAATGGAGAACTCCACTTTACGGTCAGAACTTACCCTATGGAGCGGATTCTGTAGCGCATTCGGTCTATGCTCAAGACCTTCACTTCCTGCAAAACAAAAGACGAGTCTGTTGGAAAATGGGCAAGGCTGAAGTCACAGGACACTTAAAGTGGGCACATTACCCTGGGAATGAAGAAGACGTCAGCGCTGAATTTAAAGAGCCAGTCATCCAAGAAGTGAAAAAGGAGCGACTCCATATCATCCCCTGAAACAACAAAGATCCACATCTGGCTTGACCAGGTGTTTTCAATTCGTTCGTTATCACACAGTGCCTTTGAAATAGTTTTAAAGCCCTTGCTGTGATAAAATAAACCGGTGCTTGTGTGTAATGTTGTGTTATATAAGGAAAGAAAAACTTTTGTTAAGTTACTTGAGGGGGTTGGATTATGTTAATAAGATCAACTATTATTAACTGTTTGACTAGACTGTACTTCAGGACATGGTTAAAAACCATCGTTCTAAAGTTACTTTTAAAGTGGTAATTCAAGCTATTAATGTTGCAGTCAGTGACGTCACCAGCAGAATTAACGTTTTTTAATGTCTTAGTTTAAATAACGTCTTTTTGGGGTTTTTTGCTGCCGAATAGCAAAAACAGTTCTTTCGTAGTTTTCCATGCCGTGCCGAATAAAAGACAAACAGAATAATTAAGAACTATAAATCTGGTCTTTATAAGTCTTGCAAAATGTATTTTGGTCACGTGAAGTCATTTTAATGTGTGCCACTCCAAACACTTTAATATTCACCTCAGCTGTAAACGGAGGCATAACTGTGTTTGCAAAGGCTAAGTTTTGCTTGGACAAAAAAAATTAAATTAAATAAAACTGAAAACTGCTTCTAACTGGACTAATGATTTCATTTTTGATTAAATCTAAATATATTTAGTGCAAATATAATTAGCTTTTTTCCACACATACGGTGCACAGGTCTAGAGTAAACAGATGCATGTTACTTATATTCTGCAATTGCATCCTTTGTGCAGCTTGTAACTGTATGTAAAAAAAAAAGTGTCCTTTTCTTTCTTCTTTTGCGAGAGAAAGCAAGTCATGCTGGTTTGTAGAAACATGAGGGTGAGTAATTGATGACAGTTATATTATTTATGAACCGTATAATCTAGCCACGTTTAAAAGTAGGCGTGACCTCAAATATTTTGGCTTTTACTAGCAAAATAAATCCTGTCTGTGGCTGGTACAAAACATCCTATAAAACTACAGAAGGGTGTCGCCGTACACCGCATGATACCATACACGTCATCAGTCAAAAGGTCATTAAATCATAAAAATTGTGCAAAATATATTGGCTATGATGAGTAACATTAAAATATGATAAAGTGCAATATAAAAATGTAAGACTGTTTAAACAACTTTTGTGTCAAGTTAATGTTAACATATAATTTAATCAAGACCGCTTTGTACAATTGACTTATTTATTTTTACTTCATTATTATTTCTATTTTCTTTATTTGTATAAGCGTATTTATTACGCCTTTTTTTTGTTGTTGTTGTGGTTGTTCAAAACAAATATATAAAAAATGCCAGAAGACAACAAAAGGACAAAAAAAATTTAACTGAAAACATTTTTTTCTACTGAATATCATAATTCAACCCATAAAAGTATCTCAGTTATAATAAAAAAGTTATAAAAAAAGACCGCTTTGTACATATTTATTTAGATTTTTCTCTTTTTCTTAAAAAAAAAAATAACAGATTGGCAGAATGAGTTTGTTATAGTAGATGTAGAATAAATAATAATGACACTTCCATTTAAATGAAATATATGTTACGGCCATTTACACACTTTAAAGTTTGAATAGTGATATTCATGCCTGAAGTCCTTAAATTTTTATTCCATTGGTGTGAAACAATAATTATTTACAAAATTATCATTAACCACAGCAGCAAATTGAGCTAATTTTTCTCCAAAGTAATATTAAAGCAACAAAAAACTTTTTAACTATCAATTTTAATTAAACCACAGCTCATATTATGTTCAGATAGCGTTGCCATTTCCTGTTATTATAAGCGTTCTTGGGCTTGTTGTTTGGTTATGGCTAATAAAGCGATCAGAGTTATTAATGCGGCAGGTATTTTGATAGTATTCAATATTTTCATCCCATTTTCAATATAAAGTATTTTGATTTATTTCGATTTTTTTATGTTTTTTGGCAAGATTTGGCAACACGGATGAGTGAAGGCTTATATTCCTACGATTACAGCTAACATATAAAAGACAAAGACGTCCCTGATCGGTGTTTAAATATATCCACCACTAGATATTTAGTATAGACGCCTAAAAGTGCAGTCCTGGGGGAAAAAAAAAAGGTTGGATATACAACCCCACCTTCTGATTCTACTTCCATAGTGTCAATGGGTTCAACAGTTTCCGTGTCCGTCATGTAACCAAACATCCCCATTGCACACTGTTCAAAAGCTTCTTCCAAAGAATCACCCCATGAATGAATCCTAAAGAAAAACACAGGAAAAGCTTTAAAGTCCTACTGTAAACACATATTAACAGTGAGCCGTTTCATGGCTTGCCCTCATCATCCACTGAACTTAAATAACCCTGCTGAAAATAAAACAGAAAATCTAATGGATTAAATGGTTATAATGACATTTTATTGGTTTTAATTTAAATTATAATGGCGTCTGCTGGTATGTGATGGATTCTATTGTTGGGTTGTTAAATGCTATTAGAAAAGCACTCAAAATACACTGCTAAAAGGAATTTTACTGGAAAAAGTGAATGGTATTTTAATGGCAACGACAATGTTTATAACATGTTAAATAAACTGGTGGAAATGACTGCCTTGCATTTTAAAATGACTATACTCTAGCCTCCAACATTTCCAGTAACTTTAGCCTCTGATTGAACTAACAGAGCGCCCTAGTATATACTTACTGGACGTCTGCGGTGTGATCAAGATCTGAAATAGAAAAACAAACATTACGGTAATGGTGACACGTGTCGAATCTAACCCTACAAAAATATAAAGTTGAACTTTAAACACTGAGCAATCGCAGAATTAAACGTTTTACTTCCAACTCTATAGGAAATACCGCAACGTCATTACACGCGTGTGGTTTCGACCGTTTTTTTGTTGTTGTTGTTTTTTTTGCTTTTTTCATTAATGCTCCATACACTGCGCCATGCCTTGCCATTCATTAATCATGTTAAAACGCGATGTGTGTAATGAAAATATTTAAAAATAATAATAATAAAAATACGTGATGACGTAAACATCGCGGAACGTCGTATCACGTGACCTTATCTCGTTTAAAAAATTGTACCTTCTACAACTTTAAACTGCGTTTCGGTAACATTCAAGTGGCGTTGGCGTTTACTTAAAGGGACTGTAATGTAAGAAAAGCGTACTTTTCTACATACTTAGCGTTCGTTACTGGATTTAACGGACTATATTTAGTGTACACTTACACTCGTATTTCTTGGTGATGGGAGGATACTTTGATTTGATGGCTTTTTGCGCTTCTGTGAGATCAAGCTCGCGGTCGTCCATTGTTTTGTTCTGATCTATTTGTAATGCCCTGTACTTGTTATTTCCGCGAAACTGTGCTAGACATATAGCGTGAAGGCAGAAACTTTGAACTTTGGCTCCTGCATTCATTTTCATAATAAAGGTCCTATTGGCTTCTTTAAGGAAAAACGTATTGTATTTGTAAATTTCGGATATATGTCAATGTCTAGATTTCCCCTTTAATGTACTGTATCTTTATTCATGTGGGTCTTTATTTATTGGACGTATTTTTAATCGTTTTTCATATATATATATATATATATATATATATATATATATATATATATATATATATATATATATATATATATATATATATAAAATCTTGTTTTGTAATATTTGTTATTTATTATTGCAATTTAAAAAAATTTATGTGAATGTTTTTGATTTTTTTTATGCATATTGTTTAATGTCACATGCAGGGTTTGTGACAGTGATTCCCTTGAGCTTTAAATGCAGCAGCATAGTGCTGTTTATAGTCTTGTCACTCACACTAATAAATTAGTTACCTGTTTATCTGAATATGCTGTCTGTCGCCATTGTTGAGATCCATCCGTTGATTAATCCATCCGTTTGTTAACATCAGGTGTCTTTAATAACTCCTGTAACCACGACCTTTTGAACAAAAATGTGAAATTGCGCATGGATATTACATTCTAGGAGCACAAACATAGCTCAGATATACTTTTTCTAAGTATAAGTGAAGTATGCTTAAAAGTCATTTTCAGTATATTTCCGAGACATACATAATTGCCCCTTTCTGAGAAATGCATAAAAAAGCAGACTCAAAGTATACTTCCCTATTGCAAGTTTAAAAGACGTATACTAATAGTACACTTGAATAAACCTCTTTTTCGTAAACAGACAAACAGTTCTCAGACGTTATCTGAGGAGGTGCTTACCCAAAATCAAAGGAATGGGTAATTTTCCGTTGGCATGCATCGCACAATCTTGGCCAGATAGAGCTGTTTCTGTTAAGACGAAAGTTAAAAATGAACATGAAAGTAGTGAAGATAAATGCCAAAGTTTCCCCTGCCCTAGCTGAACTCTCGGATGAAATAGCAAGAAACTGATAAACTGATACAGATAAACTCTTGTCAGTCTTGTGTAAATCACAGCGGGAATGTAAGGAAGCTGGAAACCTGCTCTGTGAAGATGAATGCGGGGAATAAATGTAGAATATCACACGATAAATGTCGCTTTTTTGCTAAGTCTATGAGGATGTTCCAATAAAACAGCAGCTCTTTATGCATTTTGAAGCTTCACTCTGGACTGGTCTCAGATACAAAAACATCCAAAAGCTGTTAATAATATCTTAAAGATCAAATGAGCAAAAGCAACTGTGTTATTTATTAAAAAAGAAAAGTATATCTGGCGTATATGGCTATTCTACGGCAGGCAGGGGGCAGCACTCTCTCTCTTTTTGGTCACGCTATTAGTAGAAGAAGAAGCAGCGCGCGCGAGAAGGTTTTAAATGGACTCGAAGGTGTTCGGTTCTTTGGGACGGGGAACGCTGCTGCTTTGAGAGTAAGTCCTCCATCGCTAAAACGGTTCGCCGGTAGCTTTTAATACGTTTAAACTACAAGGAGGTGAAGGCCAGTCGACAAAAGGCCTACGCGTGAACGATGGAGAAGCTTTTTCAGAACTCCGAATCATTTTGATTCTTCAAATGACTCACTCGCACAGGTCGGCGGCATCTGCTGAGCAAAACGGTGCAAAGGCGGCTTCACAAACATGTGCCAGTGACCAGTTTACAAACAGATCGCCACCGAAACATTTTATATATTAAAGTTTCGTAAAAGTCTTTTTTTTTTTATTCGTGTGCAGGTCAAAAATAAGCAAATAAACTGTTCTCCTTAAATACACATAAACGCAACATTAACAATAATCATTATTTAAATGCGATTTCCACTTCTTTTAACAAGAAAGCTGTAAAAACCTGTAGAATTTGTGCTATTTTTAAGATTTCCCTTTACTCTACTGTATCTTTATTCATGTTACAAATATTCATTTGTTACATGTTATGTATGGTACATATCTTTAATAATAATTTATTGAAATAATTTATTTTTTCATTTATATAAATACAATTTGTAACATTTTATATATATATATATATATATATATATATATATATATATATATATATATATATATATATATATATATATATAATATTATTAATTATATATATAAAAAAAATATTATTTTAATATATATATATATATATATATAAAATGTATATTATGTTATAAATTTTATTATATATATATAAATATATATATTTATATATATATATATATACAAATGTATATATATATGTTTTGTTTTGTAATATTTGTTGTTTATTATTGCAATTAAAAAAAACAATAATCATCAGTATGCATTTCATTTTCACCCTTTTTTTTTTATTTTTTTAGTTTATACTCTATTTATATTATATTCAGGTTCTGTCACTGGTCCACTGACTTCCATCTGTTGACTCTTCCTGTTGTTTTCTTGTTATTGCACTAATGCATAATAACGTCTTTTCAATTCCTCTCAGTCTTGCTGAACAAGTTTCTTTCGCGAGTGTGGCACGTTCAATCCCGTTGAGGAATAAATCTGAATATTTACATCTCCATTCATGTTTTCCTAGCCGATGGACCGGGATCCCGACCCCGTCGACATGAAGCCTGCGATCGAGTCTTTTCCCAAAGACGCGAGGTCCGGATCGAATAAGGAGGGTGTTGAAACTTTGGAACTGAGCAAAATGGAGGAACCGGGTGCGCTCTTTTGCCAGCGGCTGAAATACAGAGTAAAAAGCATCCAGGTGGCGGCGCAAAGCCCTACGGATGTTAAAACGGAAGCCGAACCTTTCGCCTCCCGGCCTTTGAACTGCTGGAAGGCTCTCGTTGGAAAAGTCAGCAGCGGGCCTCCTGCCAAAAAACACATCTGTGAGCTGTGTGGCACGGAGTACAGGCAATACACGAGCCTGGTGCGACACATGCGGGTACACACTGGCGAGGCCCCGCACGTCTGTGAGCTCTGTGGAAGGGCCTTTCGCCGCAAAGACTGGCTTCAGCTGCACGCCAGCGTGCACACGGGCGACAAGCGGAAGCCCGCGAAGAGCTTCGGCTGCGACGAGTGCGGGAAGAGGTTCGCGGGCGCCACCGCGCTCCAGAGTCATCTGTACAGACACCGGGGAGAGCGGCCCTTCGCCTGCGCGCACTGCGACAAGACCTACCACAGTCTGACCAACCTTAAACGGCACCAGGCCGACTCTCACTCTCACGAAAAGCCGTTCTGCTGCCCGGTGTGCGGAAAGCTTCTCGCGCCTTTATTCGCTGCAGAAACACACACGGACTCACGCGAGAGAGAGGCCCTTTCTCTTTCCAGACTGCGGAGGGGCTTTCAGTCATAAATGCTCCTTGGATGCGCGCCAGAAACGGCACTCGGCTAAAAGTTGATTTATTCTGTTTTTCTGTTGAGCCACACGTCCACGTTTTTTCAGGAACTTATCATGCTTGTTTAGTGGCAAAATAAAGAGCATTTTTAGCAACTTCCTGACACTGTTTTTCTTGTTTTACATGCTGTGAGTTATATCTAGATAACAGTTCATGGTTCCAAGAAATGGACATTAATGCATTTTCTGTCGGTAATTTTATTTTTGTTTTACAGAGACCGCTCGCTGTGAGTTCAGAGCGTTTCCTCCTAAAATTCCCAGAACGTTCCCAAAAAATACCTTTCACTTTACACCGTAAGGGGCACGTCATGGCGTCCCTACTAAAATCAATGAGCGTGAAAATCAAGCAGTGTCCTACTTTGGGCTAACTTTGCTACACAAAGCCAAGTTTTCAGTAATTATTACGGCGTTAAATGTTAGAAGAGCGCTTTGTGGTTGCTTCATATAACCGCTGTTCCGAAGTTTCCATCACTACCTGAATTGTGTAGCCCAGACCTTGTTAATGTTTTTTTTGAGCAATGCATTAAGCAACCTTTTGATAACGGCTAGAGGGGGCAGCGCCTTCTGTCTTGAAGCGAAGGAGAACAAGTGTCTGAAGTTGGAGATGCTTGCTTGTTACTGGCACAGTCTCGAACAGCAACACTGCATTTAAAGCATTTAACCAGAATTTTGAAAACCAGTTTGCAACCTTTAAAGCAAAAATGGCTTAACGTGCAATATGCATGTATTAGTGAAAATATGTCTTGGCAATTTTTTTATTCATTCTTCACAAATCACAAAATTGATATTTTATGCTGTTTTCGGGTGATGTGAACAAAATCCCAGCTTTTAAATTGAGTAAAAATTCAAGCAATAATTGTGCTCTTTAATATGCTTCATCAGTACAATCAAAATCTCCTGTTTCACATCGTCTCATCCTGCTTTCTTGCGCGAAATGAGCATGAATTACCGCAAAAAGATATTTTAAAAGCAACAAAACTTATGAAAAATGTTTTCACTGATAAAATATGTTCCATGCAATCTCTCAACCGTTGTTTCAGCCGAGGAAAGACGGTTGTAAAACAGCTTGTAAAACAATGTCAGATAGGCTACCCTTTAGGACGATTAAGCATGGCTTTACTATTTTAAACCATACTATTGTTACTGTAGTAGTTAAACCACGGTAATCACAAATTAGCTATTGCTACGCTGAGCAAACTTTAAGAAATAGTAAAACTGGTTATACAAAAAAACATAATTTTAATATACCAACCTAAAGTACTGAAACCTGTAGCTTTGAAATACACCGATGGCCACCAAAAGCAGGCGGTGATGAGAAAGTCACGTGATGAACCAAAACCCATCATAAGCAGCTTTTAAATATGAACGTATACAAAAGTATCATTCCCACAAACACTAAACACCATCACATGCGCAATAAACGTTGATTTAACAACACTGCATTTAACATACAAAACTAAGAAGAAACCGAATTCAAACTAAATTTGAAATGCAATGCAGGGAATTCTGGCCATGTCAGTTTGTGCGTTTTTCCCTATACGTTTTACAGGAATTTACCATTAACCGTTTAACAGTTTTTACCATAGCATTTTCACAGTGTTTTTAAGGTTAAAAAACATATTTTTTGCATGCAACTTCTTTTCAGGGCAAACAACGGCAATCAAAATTGTTGCTAGGGACAATTTAGCAGCCGCTGGAAGGTGAAACATGTCATTGTGTCCCTGCCTAATTCTGTGCCGTTGAAAATCATATGCAGTGGCCGACATTGGAAACTCAAATTATTACTCTGGAGGAGTTTGAGAATGAGCCTGTTTCCTCTACATTACTTTTTTTTTTTTAAAGATTTTTAATGCACTAGATATCATGCACTTGGATGGAATACTCTACTCTTTCCAAAAACACCAAACTCATGCTGAAGCATGCTGCTTGGGGCTGCCTTTGATGTTCCAAGTCATCTAAAAATATCCAACATGTTTGTTATCTTCTGACTGAGCGGAAACAGTCTTTAGTTCAACTTCTCCAGACAGTAAATCAGAGGAAACTCTGCCCGTGGCTGACCCCAACCCTAGGAAACGTTGCATCCTACAGCAAAACCACAGTTCACTTGAAAAAAAAAATCTGTCATCATTTACCCTCAAGCAGTTCCAATCACGTATGGATTTCTATTGATCACAAATGAGGATATTTTGAAAAGAATTTATAACTAGGCTCTTTTGGGTCGCCATTGACTTTCATAGTAAGAGAAAATACTGTGGAGGTCAACAGTGACCCAAAACATCCTGGTACTTTACGTAATCTTCACAGTACAATTTCGACTGTGATGGAAATGCAGAGAGACGGTATCTTCCAGGTAATTTCGGTGGAAAAGCATTTTTATTTGCCAGCTTGTTTACTAAATGAAGACTTTTTCTGCACAAGCGTCTGTATTTGAATGATTTGATTTATTAAAATGTATTAATAGAGGCACACACAATTTGCGTATTTATCAGATTGTTAAACAAACATTTTTTTTATATAGCCTGTATATATTTTGATAATGAAAACCCACTCACTGGGAAATACTTTCTCGCCCTCTGCAGGTAGGAGAGAGAAACTACAGCATATCGTTTATTTTTATAGCCCCTCCCACGGTGGCGTCAGGCCGCTGACGTTACGCGCACCGACCACGCCCCTTGCGTGGTATCTTTCCGCCGAAGCGTCAGCCGCCGAGTGACCACCAAGCCGCAACCCGCCTAAAAAAATGACCGACCAAGGGCTGACGAACGAAGCAGCTGCCGCTGCGTGCAAAGAGGGGAACGCCATCACTAAAGTAAGACGCTGCACTTGAGTCCGGGACTAGGGCGAGACCTGTCAATCAAACGCGAAGCTCGTCGCTCATTTCCCTATTCTCCTTTATAACTCTTAACTACTGCGGGCAAACCTCGCGAATCATCGCATCTCTTTAATGTCGATGTTACTTTACAGTGGTTTATGCGGGTCTATTAGTTTCTCACATGGGTTTTAGAGATTGTGTGTGTAAGTGCTGTATTGCTGAGTCATATGGATATGAAAATCAACACAGACTTGTTTCTGTATGTAATTCTGTATGTAATGCTGGTTGATATGGGTTGACCTTTGACATTTTACACAGATGAAATGCTGACCTGTGGCTCCTTCGGCGTTACAGACAGAGCGGTGCCTACTTATAAATATTACCATAACAACACTATGTAAAAATGGCATCAATAATCTTAACAAAGTTTGCAAAGAGATGCTGTAAACTAACATCTATTTTAGAGAGCTGTTAATAAGCACATAACAGCATATCCATAGTTTGCTGCTAGATAGTACGGAATTACATCTTTTGAATAATTAAAATATGTTAATAAAGGTCATAATTTAAATATTGCATAGCTTGAATTCTATTAGTAATGTTACTGAATGCTTGAGACCATAAGGGTCTCATAAGGCCTTTTGGATGCCGCTGTTTTATCATTTTTCGTCACGTTATCGGTTTTATCCTCACTGCATGTCGTGTATGCCGCCGTGTAGGACTTCATGATGCAGCAGACAATGCTTCGGGTTAAGGATCCGGTTAAGTCCCTGGATTTCTACACACGCATACTGGGAATGACGTGAGAACTTTTTCCTCTTCTAGAAATGAGAATTCGGTCTCGATACGATTCGCTTTGGTAGGCTAAATGTGCTAGGTCTGCAGAAAGTTGTATACAAAATGCACTTGCTTCCATTCTTCTAATATAATAAACAGTGTAATGTGCGTACAGAAAATAAGGATGTGAATGGGTTTATAATTCAAGCACTGACGTGAATTTCTCTGCAGGCTGTTGCAGAAGTTTGATTTCCCCTCCATGCGATTCTCCCTGTATTTTCTGGGTTATGAGGATAAGAAAGAGATCCCCGCAGAAGTGAAGGAGAGGACGGCCTGGACGTTCTCTCGTCGAGCCACTATAGAGCTCACACAGTAAGTGCGCGTGTAGCTTTAGGGAACAAATGAAAGCCTTCCCGGTCTTTAGATATCAGCATCAGCCGTATACATTCTTCTGCATAGAGTAAAAAAGCCTTTACCTGTAATGCTGAACTTCTAAACAGCAGTCCAAAGTGCAAGGCTGTTTTCATGTGCCGTTCTGTATTTCTCTTTGAATCAGTAACTGGGGCTCCGAGACCGATGACAGCCAGTCCTACCACAATGGCAACTCAGACCCAAGAGGCTTTGGTAAATATAACATGTGTGACACCATGTCTGTCATACTCAGGCTGGACTATATAGCTGAAAATATATGCATAGATGCATATAAAGAGAGAAATGCACAGCAGATAGGTCTTTATTTACGTACTTACGTATTTTTGAGCACTGATCCTGCTTAAAGGGGTTATAGAAACCATAATTTTGGCTAAGCAGCAGTTACATTAGTAACGTTTCACGTAATAACTAAAATATGCACTGAATATTTAGCCTGTATTTTTCAAATTTCACTGTATCAGTGCACACGGTACTGAACAGTGGCATATATTTTCACTAAACTTTTTATTGAGCTAAAAAAGCCACACAGGGAACACTTTTGATCAACAAATGCACGCTATTCAAGCGTTCACATTTATTTCCTCTTCCATTTTGCCTTTTGATATTTAAATCGGAGATGCAAATAACATTTAGTTCCATTTTGTGGAAGGATTGCGAAACCCAAATCATTAGTAAATGTAACGGGCAAATAAAAAGTGCATTAGTGACATTCGCGATGTTGCGTTTTTTTAACTATCGCACGTTTTCCATGCATTGTTTTATATTGCATGCAAAATAATTGCGATTATGTCAAGATTCAGTCCTAGATATCTCTCTTTTTTTCATTATTAACCTAAAAAATATATTATCATTACTAATAATATAAATGTTATTTTCTCAGGCCACATTGGAATTGCTGTACCGGATGTCTATGCTGCCTGCAAGCTGTTTGAAGAGAACGGAGTGACCTTTGTAAAAAAGCCTGATGATGGTGATTGTTATTTTATGCGATTATTTTAATTACATGGCGTTTCTCCACCTGCAACACGCTGTTTTGTAGAATTTTGGACATTTATATTTCATGTTACCGCGACCCTGTAGCATACTTTCCTATTTCTCTTGCTGTTTCTGCATATGTTTCCTTATACATGCAATAAAAGTACCTTTTTTAAGGAAATAGAATCGGATTCAAAATGCCAAACGACCGCTTTGATTTCCAAAGACGCTCAAATAAACCGACTGGTAATGTATTTCATATTTATATATCACTTGCAGGTAAAATGAAGGGCCTGGCCTTTATTCAGGATCCCGATGGCTACTGGATTGAGATTCTCAGCCCTAACAACATGGTGCCCATCACTTCATAAAGACTTTTGTTACGCTGTGACCTGATCGGAAGACGCTAGTTGTGGAAATCAAGGACTGTTGGGTGTTTGGGGATTGCTCTGTGGACAACATGGAAAACTGTGCACTACGAAGGCCGACAATCTCTGACATGACATGTGTTAGACATCCGCTGAGCTTGATATAAAACTAACGATAGAATTTGACCATTACTTAATGCATAGAGACTAACCCTAAAAGTTTACATCACTAAAGTAAAATATTTTTTTGAATTTTTGCAGTCGTTCTAATCTCAAAACCCTACCTTTGTTAAAATAAAGCAAGGCAAGTATTTTTGTGTCACTCTGTCGTTGACTGGATTCGTTTCAGGTTACGATATCGGTATGTACTCTACTGAAAGACACCGAGACTTGAAGAAAACGCAGCTGGAAACATGCTTTGCGTGTCTGGACGCGTCTAAACACACGCTTTACACTGAACCAGGTTTAAGAAGATCAAGCTTTCGGAACGGCTGACCCGCATTAAAATGTGTCTTCAAGCTGAGTTGGCTGTCGACAAAAGGCGAAACGCTTGCGTGTGGTTACGAAATGGGTTTGGTAAAAAATGAAGAATCTTGCTGGGCAACAATCCAACCAGTTTCTGTCGTGATAAGTGAGGCGGTGGTTGGTAGCCTCTTGATGAGCAGCGACAATGCATTTAGTTATTATACATCTGCAATATAAAATCATTTTAGTGTCCGTCTGTTAGAGCTTCGGTCATAAAGCACAAAAAAGGCTCCAGTTTTTGAGCCTTATTCAATAAGAAAGAAAAAATGTAGCTTCTTAACTGGTTTATGTTAGCTTAAGTCTGTGTTTTTGTTTAATGCACTTTTTAAACTTCAGTTATTTGAGCCCCTGTCCGAGACTCCTTTAAACCTTCTTAATTTTGTAATTATATTTCTGTAATAATTCTGCCCTGTTATATTTTTAGCTACAAATTCACTGCGTAATTGATTAATGTATTAATAATATGTTATAGAGTACAAATTAGGGTACTTAACTAAACTGAATAAACACAAAGTGAAATAAACTTATTTTATTTCACATGCATGTTGCAAAGAGTTGTTTTTATTTAGGTTAAAATACTAAAATCTTAAAATATTGGGAGCTGTACAGTACATCAGAACACACCAAGTCTAGAAGCGACGAGAATAAGAGGTACGTTAAATAATCGCTTAAAGTTATATGATTAGCTAACAGTCATGTCAGTTCATTTTAATATGGCGATAGATGGGTCTAAAAATGTACTTATTGACGGTTAAGTAGATGTGAAGGTAAATAACATTTGCATGTAACGCTACGCTATTTGTTTTCTTGCTTTAAAGAGCTTAGACTTTTGTGGTAGCTGTTTTGATTATCTTTTGCCTGCATTTCCAAACACATGCATACATTTTCCCCCACATTATTTTATACCAGATACTTTTTTTATATATATATTTCATATTTGACTGGAAAGTGGTAGTCTTCTTAATTATTTTTTTTTTTTAACTCACAGAGCAAAGACGTGTACACAGCCAACATGTTATTGCCACAATCTCCTATCCTACAATGCATAAATCATATTATTTGACGTGTGCAATAAATTAGTAAAATAAAATATATTTTTATTAGAGTTTTTATTTATTTTTTTAAGATAATGCTTGCATGAAATATATAATATATATATATATATATATATATATATATATATATATATATATATATATATATATATATATATATATATATATATATATATATATACATACAGTAACTTTGTTGTTTGGAGGGATTGTTCTTGTATGCTGGTTTTTTAGGCAGGGTTTTTTTTTTTCCCCATCATCATAATGCACATATGAAATGGATTGCCATAACACTTTTAAATTCATCCCTATAGGTACAGAAGCCAGTCTCTCTGTATAGTAATCAAAGCCTGGTTTTGGAGATGACCAGCACAGAGAAATCAGCTACGAGACAACTGGCACGTTCCTATAATCTTAACAGTATTCAATTTCCTCAGGTGAGTTTTTCTATTGTCTTCATTAAAAGTGTCCTATAAAGTTGTTGTACCAACCCTGTAACATTTAAATTTCTGTTAGCTTGTAGTGGCAAAGTAGCTTCTGAACATCTCAGCAACACAGCACAGGTGAAAAATGCAATAAATCACGAAAATAGTCATAAGGCCTCTATCAATCTTGCCTTGTCGCTGTTTTCATAACTCTCACATGGCAATATTCACATCCTGGATGATCAACATTCAAACAATATTAATACATTTAAAACATTTTTACGACGAATCTTCCTGTTTATTGTTATTAACTAGAGCTGTTGCATCGGGGTGGGGGTGGGGGGGGGGGGTCGGCAAAAGCATGTTTTTTTTTTTTTTCTTTTAATTTTATTGTTAAGAACTAAACAACACTTGGCTACATGGGGTGTGTGATCAATCTCGGCTCTCTCTCTGGTAGGCCGTTATCTGTGCTCCTGCTTTTGGGGAAAACCTGTCCATCCTGGAGGCCGAGGAGACGTTTCTGTGAGGACCTGTCATTTACACAAGGCACTGTAAGTATACTGTAAAGGCAAACATGGTCCAACATGACATTGTGGCATTCGTCACAAATAGCCACTTCTTTCTAAAACTACCCAAACTAGCATTAGCGTCTTGACAGTAGGGCCGAATAACAACTGGGAGTCATTCTAGTTCTAGTTTTTAATAAATAGTGTTAATAAATCTTATTTTTGTGTCTTCTCAGATGACTAAATGGCCCTTGGAATTTAAGAAAGGGTGTGTTTGTCTTTATAAAATGTTTTGTAGGACACTATAACAAACTATAACAAACATTAATATTAAAGCATGAATAAATATTAAATACCTCACTGACTGTCTACATGATTACACAATATGTCTGAAAAGCTGAACATGGTTAATATCCGAATGTAATTTATATATAAATTCAACTAACCCATTTGATCCAGCTATGTGTAGGCTATTGTTATTTTTAAAGCGCTAATTAAATATGCAATGCTAATACATTATGTGTTGATAAAACTAACTCAGTTTTTCCTGTAGGCTACGCACGTACACCAAAAGTAAATGTTTACGGATATTTGAATACGTAGTGCAGATCATCTGATATCTTTATGTAATGTTTAGATTTAAATGCACGCAAAAAACGACAAAACTCGATTTCTGTGGACGGTTAGAGAGATGCTATTCCTCCTCCGTCCACCGGAGGCGCTGCGACATTAACACCCACCTATGGGACACCTTAAAAACATCCGGTGGATGTTTTTGCGGCGGAACAGATGGATTAGCAGCTCTTAACAAATGCGTTTTTAACATATTTACCTTAATGATAAAATTCGTATATGAGATACATATTCGCTGGAATCGAGAGATTTGCCTTCTCGCTTTGAAAACAGATTGAATCTGTTTTAGTGCGGGTGAGTGTCGCTGCCTTAACCTTAACGTCAGACGTATTGTCGTTATGACTCTGTTTTCACACCTTTTTTTCCTCATGTAACGCTGCTTTATTTCATAGGGTTTTTTTTTAACGAAAATATAGAGTTGCGTGTGCTCTTGTTATTACTGACTCTGGATGAGCAGCTGTGGTGTTCGTATATGCGTTTATTTATTTAGTGAATGAATATTTGTTGGTGTCGGGACGTGTAATCATATTTTCTTCCTGTGCTGTATTACATATTTATATTATGCTTAGTTCATTTATATATTGTTCTTATTGTAAACAGTGTCCCGCATCAGAATCTATATAAATTTATTTAGCATTACAATAAATAGATTATACGGAAGATCAGCAACCTTAGTAATATATGACATATACTATAATATATACATATTTATGTAATTGTTCATTTAGAAAGCTAAAAGGGTTAGTGATTTAAGTGGTTAATCTTAGGAAGACAATTTAATGCTGATTTTCTACAAAAACACTTTTTTTGTGTGTTCTACACAAAATAATAATGAAGCCAAAAAAAAAGGCACAGTATTTGTTTGCATTATAAACGTTATTCTTTGTTAATTATTTAATTTCACGTATTACTGCGAGACATTTGCACATTTTAAATCAGTTCAGTTCAATAACAGTGTCAGTGTTGCATAGAGATACATATTTTGACACATACTAAGACACTTTAGCCAAACTTTTCATGTCTTGTTCAGTAATAATGCTCTTTTTCTTTGTACAGTGTTCTTTGTATGATGTAATGTCTTTGTTCTCCGTGATTAAGGTGTGAAGGTGTTCTCCTGCTGTGATCATGAGCGACAGTCATCCTCTGCGGCCGATGAGCTCTGCGTCTGAGATCGACCACCTCCACCTCCTTTCAGAGCAGCTCGGCGCTTTAGTTCCCGGTGAAGAGTACAGCGATGTCACCTTCGTGGTGGAGGAGAAGCGCTTTCCTGCACACAGAGTCATTCTGGCGGCCCGATGCCAATATTTCAGGTTATTCTTTGAGAGATGTTGCATGTCTATAGAGGCTTCTCTTGAGTAAAATCTTATGATAGGAACAGAATCCATTTGGTATTATTAAGCAGCTGGGACATTCTGTGTAATACGTGCCTTTTTTTCCATTTAATACATTTGTTTTGGGGGGTGTGATTTTAAACATTTAGAGAAATAATGGGACAAAAGTGATGCTTTTGTTATTTTTGGGTCATTTGAAGCTAAACTAATTAGATTTTAGTAACACTTTATGATATAATTGCATTAAAGTATTAGTTAATGGTAACTAGCAATGACCGATATGTTATTTGCAGTATTTATTCATATTTGCTCAAGTTAATTAATATCGATATTTATTTCAAGTTCGTTAAATGGACATTTTTAAAATAGATTTATTTATTAATAGATGTTTAAAAGAAATAAGATATTTGTAATTATGTTAATGAAAATAGGATACAGTTAGAAAACTAAAAGGGTTAATGATTTAAGTGTTTAATCTTAGGAAGACAATTTAATGCTGATTTTCAATAAAATACTAATTTTTTAAAGTTTTCTACACAAAATAATAATAAAGGCACAGTGTTTGTTTGCATTATAAACGTTATTCGTTGTTAATTGTTTAGTTTCACGTATTATTTGCGAGACATTTACACATAAGTTTTAATTTCTTGTACATAAAGTAGGTTTTCAGTCTTTCGTCTGAACTCCTCAGGGCTCTGCTGTACGGAGGGCTGAAAGAGTCTCGGGACCAAGCGGAGGTTCGGTTGGAGGAAACGCGTGCTGAGGCTTTCTCCATGTTGTTGCGATACCTGTACACTGGCCGTGCCACCCTGAGCGAAGCCAGAGAAGAGACTCTGTTAGATTTCCTGGGGCTGGCTCACCGCTACGACCTCCAGCCACTAGAGAGCTCCATATGCGAGTTCCTCCGCACTTTATTGAGCACTCGAAACGTCTGTCTGGTGTTTGATGTGGCTAGTCTCTACTGTCTGAATGGGCTGGCCGAGGCCTGCATGGCCTACATGGACCGTAATGCCACCGAAGTGTTGAAGTCAGACGGCTTTCTCACGCTTTCAAAGGTGAGTGATGGAAAATTTGATGGTAGGACTTTTTTGTTTTAAGGTGTCCTTGTTACAGGTACTTACTATTATAATGGCATTAAATTATGCATAATAACATGCAAGGAACTCTAAACCGTACCCTGACCATTTAATAAGTACAGTTAAATATTATTCAGTACTTAAATGTATAATTACACTATAAGAGGAACACCTTAAAATGAAGTGTAACCAATTTGACATTTTTTAAAACTACCGAAAGGCTACTGATTTACCATTTAAGCAGTTTCTTCTTCCGAGACTGAATTAAACATTTATTTTCAGTTTCAAGCTGCGACCACAAAACTTAGCTTAGACCTTCAGACTGGGTTGATTTGAGTTACTATATCTTTCTTACTATTTTCATTAAAACACAAAATATTAGATGGACTGTCATTAAGGGTGTCAAAAGTTACACAATAAGACTTGTGTGTTTAGGACTACACGTTAAAGCAGGCTAGCAATGTACTAAAACATGCTAGCAGCATGCTAATCACAATAAAAAAAAACTCTCAGCATGTTAATTGTGATGATGACGCGTTGGCAACATGATAATCATGATTAAAAACATGCCGGCAAAATGCTAATCATGTTGAAACATGCTATCATCGTGTTAATCATGTCAGAAACATGTTAGAGACGCACTAATCATGCTAGTACCATCCTGACAACATGCTAATTTTGTTAAAACATGCCAACACATTCCTAATCGTGTTAAAAACTAGCCAGCACCATGCTAATCATGTAAACAACGTGCCAATTGTTTCAAGTGAAGCACAGAAAGATCTTTTGTGTGCGGCTGGAAGTTGGATCACGTTGTTTGTATTCAACAAAACTGAGTTGACAGTATAGTGTCCCCGTCAATATATTAGGGCATCAGGATCCACATAGCCCTCAGGTCGAGGGCCCCCTGCTGGCCTCTCTAACACCTCTTCCAACACCAACCTAGTTTTCCAAGGAGGTCTCCCATCCAGGTACTGACCAGGTTCAGCCCCGCTTAGCTTTCTTGGGCAGCTGTTCTTGGGCTGCAGGGTGATATGGCTGGGGTTTAGAGAGCTTAAACATAACTGATCACATTTATGACATGCTTTTCAGCTGCTTCAAACATTCAGGATAGGCTTTGAAAACCAACCTGAAAGTTTGTCTTGACCCACGTTTTTGCCTAGTTGAGATGAAAGCGTAATCTGTCTGTTTCCTGCTTTTCCTCTCTGCAGTCCGCTCTGTTGACCGTTGTGAGGAGAGATTCCTTCGCTGCGAGCGAGAGGGAGATATTTCAGGCCCTCTGTCGTTGGTGTCACCACAACGGCGACGGCCCGGAGGCGAAGGAAGTGATGTCAGCAGTGCGACTGCCCCTGATGACCCTCTCTGAAATGCTGAATGTGGTTCGTCCTCCGGGCCTCCTCAGCCCAGACGACCTGCTAGATGCCATACAGACCCGCTCGGAGAGCAGAGACATGGACCTTAACTACCGCGGCATGCTCAGTGCGTTTACTTCCCTCCGCTTGTCGGTCTGTAGATACAGGGGTCCAAAACCAGACATCCCAGTTTGGTGTCCGCATCAAATTAAATTACAAAAGTGGAAAGGAACATAGAAAAAACACGGAAAGCACATTAAATGCATGCAAAGTGTCTGTTTTATTGTTCCAAGTAATGTTTGTGGAAATAAAATGTCATAATATGGGTTACAACTTACTTATGTGACCTGTGCTCATTAAATTAAATGAATTAAATTTTAGTTAATATTTTATTTTAAGGACCAATTCTCACTGTTAACAAGCATGCATTTTAAAAGTATATTGGCTGTATATTAGTACGTATAAAGCACATATTGCTTTATTCTGACCCTATTTTAGATCAACCCCAATTTAACAACTAACTATTAATAAGCAACAAATTAGGAGATTATTGAGGTAAACATCATAGTTAAGTGAGAGTTTTTAATGATATATAATGGTTCTAAATGTGCCTAAAATGTGCCTTTTATCATGATAAAAGTGTTGTGATAGTCTTTTTTTCTGATAAAAATAAAATTAACAGGACGCAATGTATGGGAAAGAAACTAAATGTTGTGCGTTTTGATACTTGAGGTGGCAAGTGCTCTGAAAGAGCCGAGTCAGATCGCGAGGCGGAATAAATTGAAACCGCACGAGCACAATGATTGCAGGAGCCTGTTTGAATGTGATAAAATGTTTCCGCTGCTGTGCTCTGTGTGTTGTAGTCCCAGAGGAGAACATTGCCACTATGAAGCATGGGGCTGTGGTGGTGAAGGGTGAGATGAAGTCTGCTCTCCTGGATGGAGACACGCAGAACTACGATCTAGACCACGGCTTCTCGAGACACCCCATAGAAGAAGAGGGACGGGCTGCTGGGATCCAGGTCCGTTTGGGTCAGCCCTCGATCATCAACCATATACGCCTACTCCTGTGGGACAAGGACAGCAGGTAATGCAACATTAATGGGTTAGTTAGGACAATGTCTATTCGCCCTCATGTCATTCTAAACCCCAAAAGAGATGATCTGTGCTTTTCTTTTTCATATAATGAAAGGAAGTGAGAATAGTTGCTGATGAGTTCTGTAGCTGTATGAGATACGATAGCTTTGCGTACAAGACATGATAATGTTAAACATCTTTTTGGAGCTTATTTTTGGTTATATGTATCATGCACAGCATTTTATTGCTTTCTCCTGTCTGTAGGTCGTACTCGTACTACATCGAGGTGTCTATGGATGAGCTGGACTGGGTGCGTGTGGTGGATCACTCCAAGTTCCTGTGCCGCTCCTGGCAGCATCTTTATTTCCCAGCACGGGTCTGCAGGTAGAACTTGTTACACAAAACCGACTGGGCTTTGTTTGCCTGCATGACAAAAATTGTGGTTACATTTAAGAAGTGTTCTTAACAGATTAAAATGGCAATGAAATTTTAATAGTAATTTAAATGACACACGAAAATGTTAAATTCCACTAAATATGTTACTTTTTAAAGTTTCAGGGTCTGTACTTTTTGTTTTTTTTTTGTATGTTTTTTGTATGTTTTTGTATGTAATGCTTCCGAGGCTGCATTTATGTGATCAAATAAACAGTAAAATTAGTCATATTGCAAAATATTATTACAATAGTGTCACATGTACCTTTAGAAATTAATATGCTGATTTACTGTGTGAGGAACATTTTTAATTGACAATGTTGAACAGTTCAGAACAATTTCTTGTAACAAAACTTTCAAAGTTCAAAAGTTCTTTAGCAGTTCAAAAGTTCAAAGGAACAGCAATTATTTGAAATATCAATCTTTTTTATATGCACTTTAACACTTTAAAAGGCTTTACTGTCATTCCTTCTTGAATAAAAGTTTATTTCTTTCACATGCACACAAAAATTAATGAATATAATACTTACATGGTGAACGAACATAGTGTATTATTTATATAAACATTTTAGTTGTAAATCAATCAAATACAAATGATTGTTAAAAAATATTTTATGTACGTTTCTTATTTTCATAAAATCTACTACGTTTTTTAAAAAAGCAAATAGAGCTTTCAGTGATCAAACCCAAAACTTGATATTTCTGAAAGGTTTAGGATGTCATTATCCTTAGTGGATTGACTTCAAACAAATTTCCACTACAGAGAACAGAAATGAATTACTGTGTCGTAAGATTTTATATTGCTTACTGATATCTGTGTTTGTAAACCATTTTGCTTTTTTGTGAATGCAGGTTTATTCGTGTCGTCGGGACACATAACACTGTCAACAAAGTGTTTCACTTGGTGGCTCTGGAGTGCATGTACACACAGCGACCGTTCACGTTGGAGAAAGGCATTCTGGGTAATGTAGTCTCCTGATTTCAGGAACTTACACGCATCGGCTCGGCTCCTGAAACTCATTCCGTGTCTCCCTGCAGTTCCCACAGAGAACGTTGCGACTGTGCAGGCATGTGCGAGTGTGATCGAGGGTGTGAGTCGCAGCAGAAACGCCCTGCTGAACGGAGACACCAGCCACTATGACTGGGACTCGGGATACACCTGCCACCAGCTGGGCTCGGGAGCCATCGTTATTCAGCTCGCTCAGCCGTACATGCTAGGCTCGATGCGGTACGAAAGCTCATGTTCAGGGTCCAGTAGACGTTAAAGGTTGTAATTCGAACTCACGTCGATTCTGTTTAAATTCACTAACTCAAAACATATCACGAAACATCATAAAAGTAGTCCATACGACTTGCACGAACAATAGGGCACTATATAGGAAGCTAACCAAAATCGTTGGCAAAAACCTGCTCTGCCGCACATCTCAAATCTAATAACAGTGGATATAAAAACACTTAAAATGGAAGTAAATGAAAGAATGCAGGGCGAGGTAATAAACTTTCAGATGTGTTGCCAAAAACATATCCGCAAGACATGACTAGAGAGTAAAATGACAGCCCTACTGCTGAAATAATGATTTATATAACATCTAGAAAAGTCTTAGCATGTCTTAACATCTAGAAATAAATATTTTAAATCAACTAAAATTACATTTAAATCAAAATCAAACTTGTTCAACGGTTTTCACACATCTTTGTACCAATGAATAGTTTTGCGCTATACCTTTCTTTCAGAAAAAGTTGTATTCAGGCCTGTCAAGCATTGAAGTCTTTGGTTAAAACATGCTGTCTCTGTTTATAGGTTGCTGTTGTGGGACTGTGATGAGAGGAGCTATAGTTATTACGTGGAGTTGTCCACAAACCAGCAACACTGGGTTAGAATTGTTGACCGCACTAAAGTGGCGTGCAGGTCAGTAAATTATATTTTTATCACATTATTTGCTTGCATTATCTTCCCTGTGTTTACGTATAATTGTAAGTTGGCTCTTGCATGTAATTCTTCCAGGTCGTGGCAGACTCTGACCTTTGACAGACAGTCTGCGTCTTTTATTCGTATTGTAGGAACTCACAACACGGCTAATGAGGTGAGCGATCTCTCTGAACACACACAGGACGTTCTGTGACTCTGTCCAGCTTCCTGTCAAAGGAGAAGCGCACCCAAAAATGAAAACCTGCTGAAAATTGACCCTCATTCCATGCAAAATGTGAACAAGTTTATGTTTAAGTTGTTTATGGGGACAGATTTGGAGAAATATAGAATTACATCACTTGCTCACTAACATGTCCTCTGCAGATATCAGCTTAAAGGAATAGTTTACCCAAAAATGAAAAATCTGTCATCATTCACTCACCCTCAAGTAGTTTCAAACCTGTATAAATTTCTTTGTTCTGCTGAACACAAAGGAAGATGTTTTGAAGAAAGTTTGTAACCGGGCTGTTTTGAATCACCATCGACTTCCATAGTGTTTTTTTTCCTACTATGGGAGTCAATTGTGACCAAAACAGCCAGGTTAAAAAAACTTATAAATATCTTCCTTTGTGTTCAGCAGAACAAAGAAATTCACAAAGGTTTAAAACTACTTTTGAGTGAGTAAATGATGACAGAATTAACATTTTTGGCTGAATTATTCCTTTAAACTCTCATTTTGACGGCACCCGTTTACCGCAAAGGTGAGGAAGTGATATAATGTTTCGCTAAGTCTGTTTAGATGCAGAAACTATTTTATCTGCCTCTTGGGTGACCCGAGGGTTAATGAATTTTCAGCCAATTAAAATCTTTCCTATAATGTCTGCATTCATCCAATTATATTGGGAAACAAGAATTATTATACATTTTTATGAAATTAAACATGAAATTATACATGCAGTATTTGTCAAAATTATTAAATATTGCAGCCCTAATGCTGTTTTTCCTCATGCCGTCTCCACTAGGTGTTCCACTGTGTTCACTTTGAGTGCCCAGCACAGGCGGATATGGTTGTTAAAGAAGGAAGCCCTGGACCAGATCAGCCCAAACCAGAATGCAGCTCCCAGAATTCACAGAGCCTGATGTCCCACAAACCCTCCACCTCTCCACACACATAAGCTATGGATGATTTCTCCATGCTGCTCACTTGCATCAAGTATGACAAGACACACTTGAGATGCTCAGTTTAAAAGGTTGCTCTCAAGGTTAGGTGCTGCTAAAGAAAGGACTCTTTATATTTATGAGAAAATACTTGAGCTGAATGTAACATGATGGTGAATATAATAATGACTGTCACATGCACTTGTTTTATTAGGGTCAGATAACTATAAAAAACATAATAATAAAAGTATTACAGACCTAATGTTTTTGCGATACGCTCTCATTTATTAGACATCTAACCATTGTGTAACATAAAAAGGTACACAGCAATCCTAGTTTAACATTAAAAAGAAATTTGAAGTATGTAATATAATATATATATATATATATATATATATATATATATATATATATATATATATTTTTTTTTTTTTTTTTTTGTAATATATTTATTTATCTGTACATGTTTGGTTTCTAAACATATCTTAATTTTGATGGTTTAATGCTGCCAATAATTTTAACACATTGTGGTTGACAAGAGAATCGGCATATAATGTAGTCTTATATACATTTATGTGTGTGTGTGTGTGTGTGTATATATATATATATATATATATATATATATTCGTTCATGTTTTTTTCTATGTTGGCATCAAACCAACTTCTGCCCAATGACGGTTTGCACTGATTCGCTGAAAAAAATAAGTAGAGTTTGATTGGTCAAACAATACAATTAGTGTTTTTTCTTCCCTTTATTAAAGTTGCTAAGTCTTTTTTTTGTTTTGCTATCTTCACCGATATAAAAGGCAGTATTATTTTGTTGTTTGCATTCAGCGTTGTTTTGTTTGATTTTGTTCCACATTAATGCAGACTTGGGTTGGAACCCACCAAATGAAAATCACCGTTTCCGTTCAAGATGCTCACATATGAATTTTGTTATAATGCATGCTAAAATTGAGGTGACGGTGAGAAACACTCTTTTGTCAGATTGTATATATTAACATGCTTCCCTCTCTGAGGGCATCTAATAAATACTGGATCTCAATCAGACACGGAAGGCTGAGTGACACCATAATGTCACTTTCATTAAGCAACCAACAGACGCGCCCTATCAAACTTCCTCGTCGCAATCAAGAAACTTCCCCAAGGACTAGAGAAGGATACAGACAGACACAGAGTGTATGGGACCGGCTTAATCCTATAAAACCTACTATATTACATTTGATGTACAAGTTCCTTAAACCTCTAAATCATGGAAAGCCTTTTACTTGCTTTGTCATATATTATTTTAATACATTTAAACAAGTAAAAAGCCTTTTAGTATAATTGTTAAAAAAAAACCAAAAACAACCAAGTTTTGGTTGTGATGCAGGTGTTGGCTGTGAAACCTTCAACGATTTTAATAGTTAATTTAATATAAATTGTTATATTTAAAAACAAACATTTGCTTGGCTGAAAGAACTTGAGTTTGTTTTATATGTTTAGAAACTACAGAACTTAAGCCAAAATGCACGTTTGAGCTGTCTCAACTGAAAATATCTTGCACCGACATATATGTATATATTAAAATATGTCAGTGTCAATGTTCTGTGTTAAGACGCATGCATGTAATGTTTTCTTCTAGGGAATTTTTGTAAAAGTTGCTAAAACAAATTAATTTAACAAAGGCCTAGTCCTAACTTAAGCTACCCCCATTTGTGAAACCAAGTCTAAGTATTTAAATATAATCTTAAAACACTACTGGACTGGTATACGTTTATGCATTTTATATTAGTAGTCTGTAAAACTGTTGTTAAGGTATGATTAATTTACAAACTCACACTTTTGCTCAGTTTGGGCCTTTAATGTGAGATGTCTTACGTCTCAAATAAAATACATGAAACATGAATTTAAAAAACAGTTTTACCATTACATTTGTTTAACAAATTTGTATTTCAAACTCGTTCAAATCCGTTCACTTAAAAGATTCATTTGCCAACGAAACCTAAGGTAGGCTGTGATATGTCCTCGTCCTCAAAAACAACGAACAAAATGGCTCTAGCTAAAGGATAATGTAGCCCACACTAAGCGTACATGTTCACGTTTAAACATAAACGTAGTTTGTGTCAACTAAAAATTGCGAACATTCGAATTTTAGACGAATTTTGCCGAAATCCAAGATATGTTCACGCGGGAGCAGAAAGCCGATAACCGTTTCGAGCGCTAAATATGGCCATGATCGCACACATTTAACATGTGAAATACTGAAAAACACATTTTATATGAAGCGCCTTAAATGTGGGGTCGATTTGTTTTACCTGTGTGAACTAAAAGCTAACAATTCGGCTCAAGCGCGCGCTTCGCGGGCCATTATTTTGATTATTTATCTAATAATGGCCCTTAACAGTTGTATTGTGAGTCCGAAAAAAAATAGATAAAACTCTTAAGTAAGTTGTTGACACGGTTTTGGGAAGTTAAAGGACGTTTAACAGATCCTCACGTATCTGTTTAGGCCCAACGGTACTTTTATATGCTAAAATGTTTGGCGCCATTTGATATCTAATAAAGCGTTTGCAGGGTTAATTTAAAATTTAAAAAGGTCTTAATTCGCCTTTACGTAAATGAAGGCATCAAAATCTTAAATCGGAGCAGAAACGCTTAGGCCTGGTTTTACATATTCCCAGACTCATGCAAATTGAGCTGCCTTCACTGAAAGCAACTTGCACTGACATGATACCGTAATGATCTGGTCATTTAAAGATGCAAACCAGTATTGTTTTTCCTAAGGCATATTCAAAACCCCGCATACGTGTCCTAAATAAATTCTAGTCCTGGTTTAATCTAAAGCCCAATGAATATTGCATGCACTTGTTTTCCAATACAAATGTTTTGACACAAAGCAAGACGCTTTTACAAACGTCTTTGAATTACCTGATCTTGTGCTGAAAACAGGTTCAGGCAATAGAAATGAAAACTTGTTTGAATTAAGTTTAATCAAAACTGAATTAATTTAGATCAATGTCAACGAAACAAAAATGTAGGTTGAAACTTGTTTGAAAACACCCGAAAAGCAGTTGACCCGCAGGTTTCCGTAGTGTAGTGGTTATCACGTTCGCCTAACACGCGAAAGGTCCCCGGTTCGAAACCGGGCGGAAACACTTTATTGTTATTATTTCTTATTATTACTATGTGATAACATATAAGATCTGAAATTAATCTTAAAGACTTATGTTAAATTCAAACCAACACACTGCTATGGTAGAAAGATAATAAGAGTATGTAGTATGCTAGCGTGCAGTCATAAATCAACCCCTACAAAGTTTGCCTCTGACTTTATAATACTAAAAGCACTTTTTCCATTAAATAGCCTATTGTACTGAATATTTATTTATGGTAAAAAGATATAAGTGCCATTACTATACTTTTTTATAAACAGAGAAAAGCCTCACGAGAAGTGATGGGAGAAAAGATCTAAATGATTCTTATTCTCAAAAAACGTAGCCTACCACAGTCGCGAAGACAATTGCAAGCTTCAAATATACAGCACCAAAAGCTAGTCGTACACTGCACTTTTAGTTTTATATTGCAATGTTTGCTCGTCCTCGTATGCAGGTTTCCGTAGTGTAGTGGTTATCACGTTCGCCTCACACGCGAAAGGTCCCCGGTTCGAAACCGGGCGGAAACATCATTTACTTTTAAATCCCTTAATTGTTCTATTCTTTCTCATTCGCGCTATAGTTTTGAAAAAGTGCTTTTCAAAATCCTGCACGCATGAAAAACCTTAAAGTAGATTAATAAAACTTAACTAAACCTCCACAAGATGGCGCAATGGAACCAGTAATGTTGGGTAGCCTTCCGCTCATCAGCAGTCTGGTTCTTAGGCGGTGTTGATCTAAGACATAGCGGTTATTCTTGAATACATAGTAATCTTGACCCTCCTGACCTCTACCTCGCGCTCTCCCTGCAATCTATCTCATTACTATCCCTGCGCTCCTCCTGTTTTAACGCCTCTCTCTTTCCTTCCATTGCGTTTGCCCAAGCTTTTTCTCTGCATTCCCTTTGATCTTCCTTCTTCCTCTTCCCATGCCCCGCAGAAGCTCTAATAAGACTCTAGCTTTAGCTCTTCATGACCCGTCAGCCACAGTCAAATTCACATGACCAGACGCGGACGTGCTCTGTCCACATCCATTGGATTTTTCCCCTTTCTTTCTGTATTTTCACGCATTTAAAAACAGTCTCCGTGGCTGCCGCGGCAGTCCCGTTTGCCTTCTGTAGTTTCTGGCAGTTTAGCGGCGCTTTGATCAGTGGATTGAGCGATGGTGGATCGGCCCGCCCTGACGCTAGCCGGGTCGCTCCACTGGTACGCTGTGCCACAGAGTCTGCAGTCTGTTTATTTGCACCGATGGAGCAGAACGGCTCAGTGTGCCAGCAAAACCCAATATATCTCATTAGCGGGCCATGCAGTGAAGGTTTGATGCATTACAGGAGTAGTTCACCCAAAAATGACAATTTGCGCACGGTCTCCCCTCGGGCCTTCGAAGATGTAGATGCGTTTGTTTCTTCATCAGAACAGATTTGGAGAAAATTTTGCATTGAATGGGTGAATGGGTGCCGTCGGAACGAGTGTCCGAACAGCTGATGTAAACATCACAACTAAGTAACCCATTCCATTCCAGTCCATCAATTAATATCTATATATATGTGTGATATATAAGCTATTCCATCATCAAGGCGTTTAACTCTAAAACATTACTTCTGGCTAAAATACATTGCTTTCTCGAGTAAATTCCTCCAAATTTGTTCCTGTGTAGACTCATTTTTCATCAGGGACGGCCTGAGGGTGAGTGCATTTTCGGCAAATTTTCCTTTCTTTTAACACATTTGCATGCAATAAATTTGATGACAAGCGCGCCACAGGAGAAAACATGTATTTTATTTTTTTATTCGGGTTGTGCTTCATTCAGTCGCCCCGAGAAAACGGTGTACTAAACAAAGCTGTTCAATTTTTATTATTAACTGTTCATGATGCTGCAATTAAATTGTAACATATATTCAGATTGAAGACGATTATTGTTTTTGCTATATTTTTTGATCAAATAAATGCAGTATATGATACTTCGGCTTCTAATAAACGGAAGAGATATTGTGTTTCGCTGAACACCCCGTAACACATTACCGTAGACATTACAGTACTGCAACGAGAGTCCAATCCAGTTATAACCAGATTAATCTTATTATAAGAGGGATGCTTTCTGTTATCCTATCCGCAGCCCTATAAACACTGAAACACTTGTCAATAAAGCCCTCGCTCTTTCTTGGGAAGGAATTAAAGGATAAGAGAAGCTCTCGTTTATGGAGAGACATGCACACATAAAGATTTCCCATGAAATCCATGGCTGTTTGTATCTTAATCATCCCTCTTCTGAAATTGGCTCCCCGTGAATCAAGACTTTCCAGAGCAGCTCGCGTGCCACATTTAACTTCGTTTTTTTATACTCCAACAATATATAAACTGAGATGATTGCCTGGCCCGAGCTAACGTTTAAAGTCCGAATTTCTTTTGTGGTTAGTTCACCCAAAAATCCTCTTGAAGCGACTTTCTTCTTTCAGACGAATCCGATCAGAGTTATATTAAAGATCGTCCTGATCTCTCTTAAGCCTTTCAGCGGGTCTTTGGTGTTAACTGCTCGAAAGATGTGAAACGAAGTGCACTTATCCGTAATGAAACATCCCAACATAGCAAATCCGTGCATTTTTGTGAGATAAACATCCATATTTCTATTTTCTGCTCACTGTGGGACACGGAGGACTAGTATATGTGCGCATTTAGAGTGTGTTCTTGATGTGTGCATGATTCAGATCATATAAATTAAGATATTGGGACGAAAGAATGAGATATTTATATATAATTCTATGTAGTTTGCCAGTATGAACACGAAGAGTGCCCTTTATTTTGCCAAAAATGACCATGATAACGTAATACTGTTTTTTTTTTTCCAAAAACAAGTTAATTCAGAGACAGCATATTTCCTGTTTTTGCTCTATTTCAACAATAAAAATAACTCCAACCCCGGCCGCAGCGCTGTTTTGCATCTCTGAGGAACGCTGTGTTTCGTTTCGTCCGTTTATATGATTCTGTCCGCTTATTAAGACTGACACGGTGACACCATTTCAAAAACGTTTTGTGTTTAATATTTCAAAACATTATTTAAATGCATTCGTAAATGCAGGATAAATGTTCTGCGCTAAATAATACATCATTTCACTTCAGATGCAGCCGTGAATGAAAAAAAAATGGCAAAAATGCCCTTAAATGTCATCATTTAAATCATTTAAAATGATTGAAAAAGTGAACGAACCTCTAGAGGGAACATGAAGAATATCAAAAACTTTTATATATACATATCGTCACACGCTATGCAAAAAATCGGCTAATTATCACTATCAATAAAATCCGAGAAAATATTGAGATTTTTTTTTTTTGTCAACATCGCACACCCATGCTTGTACTAGTAAAAAATGAAGAAAAATGTTGACCCTTTCAAAGAAAGCTATATTACTGCTCCAATAAAGAGGAAAACAGATGCATATATATGGATACTATAATGTACTGTAACTAAAAAAAACATATTAAGTGTTCATACTGTTATTATTTTGTTGTGCAGGTATATTTTATCGACCGTTGCTATAGAAACGGATGCTCCAAGCACGCGAATAGCCTGAGATTCTTCGAGGGTGAGTAAAATATGGGCTAATTTTCATTTTTGGGTGAATCACAGCAAGATTCGTACACAAATGCTTAAATAATGTCTTCATGGAGTCATGTACGCAAATAACCCTTATTTTTAAAACGTTCTAAATGCTGTTTACTGAAAGGTTCTTTGCGGTTCATTCATGGCCTCGCTGTGAATACCCCCTTTTGAAACCTTTATTTTATGTGTGAACCGGGAACTTTTCATTGTGTCCTAGACTAAAACCCCTTCGTACCAGTTCGCTTCAAGTGTGTTTATACCTGCAGCAGCTCTGCTGAATTGTATCGGATCCGCCGCGTATAACTCTGAAAGGATCATCGTTCAATGTAGCGCTTAAAAGGAGCTTTTGACTGTACCTACCTTGATATGAAAGTTAAATCAGAGTATATTTTACTCAAAGGCCTTGTTGCCGTGTTTTTGAAAAGCATGAAAGTTCACCCGTGTTCATCAATTCACTGCTAAATCATCACAGTTGTTTTTCCCCCACCGCCAAGCACCTTGAGCTTCTCTCTCTTTTTTTGCACATCAATGCATCTACAAGGTCCCGCTGCACCGCACCTTCTGATTTTCCCCATTAAATAATCAAACCTCCTTTGAGAGCGTCGTCTTTGTAGTCTCTCTTCAGGCAGGAAACAACGCGGAGAGTAAAGGGGGATTTCTAACTCCGCGAAAAGTTGAAAAGTTGACGTGAACTCTTGTAAACCATCATGAATATGCTTATCAATCCGATGGTTATTTTCCTGAGCGTCTGTTCGCTGTTTGCGAGTGAATGAAACGTCGCGAAAGAAAGGAAATCTGTGTCACTCTTGATGCGCTCGAGCTACATTATAGCTCTGTCATCTTTGAAACGGTTTCTCATTAATTTCTAAAGTTCTGTGTGTAGAAATGAGGGGAAAATTGTCTTTGAAGTTGTGTGGAGCGTCTCGGGAGACCTGGAGGCCTCAGGCTGGACTTAGCCAATGATGAGGGAGATGTTGCTTTGAAAGGGAGTCGTTCCACCCTCCGCTCATGTTCAGCTATCACATGATAAAGGAAGGATCATTTGCTCTGTTTGGTAGGTCATGATACAATGACTGCATTTGATTTACACATTCTTTAGACTAAATTCATGATTCCTACCCTGATGTATCGATGTAATACTGTAATGCCGTAACATGCTTTATGTATTGTAATTCTGAATTACACTTTCTAGCAGACAATGATTTGATATATTGATGTTGCGTTTGATATTTTTGCTGTTTCGTGAATTATCCTTTGAGCAAAAATGTATTATGTTATAATTTTACTATTATGATTATGGACTGAACATTCCATTTTTCACAATGATTTGATGTAATATGCTGTTAAAAAAAAATATATATATATATATATATATATATATTTTTTTTTTTTTTTTTCGTTTATATATGTAATGTTTATATATGAATGCATATTTTCTAAATATAAGATGCATGTGTGTATTTAAAAATACATTATAAATATAGACAATATAGTATGTAAACAAAAACGAATTTTAGATGCATTTTATCATAATTAATAATTTGACAGCACTATATATATATATATATATATATATATATATATATATATATATATATATATATATATATATACACAAACACATCTTTAATGCTATAATAATATATAGTATTTTTATGTAAAGTTTACTTTGATTTTACCAGTGTATTATAATAATGTCAGTATTATTATAATAAGTATCTATCTATCTATCTATCTATCTATCTATCTATCTATCTATCTATCTATCTATCTATCTATCTATCTATCCCTTACAACTTGAAAAAGTATTCAAAGTCAATAAAGTATAGACAACATTCAAACTCAAAACTTACACTCAGGTGAACCAACAATAGATCAATGCACTTTTCTTTTCTAGTTTAAATTCTTTAAGTGTGCAAACAGCTGTAGTTTTGTACCCTGAATATTTTCAACACAACTTCTAAAAAGATCCAAATACAGTACAAGTTAACATTTTTTTGCCTATGCAATTCAATCGATGGAATCCCCCTTCCAACAGAGAAAGAGACATTATTGTGTGGCCTTGAGCCAGTGTGTTGTAAATGTGCAATTCAGTGTCATGAATGTGTACTGTTATGTCATACTTTTAATGTATTTTTGTGTTTTGCTTCACCAAGTGTTGTAGTCAAGGCCATCGCGAGCGGTTCATCTTATGTAGGGGTCTGTAGCAGGTCTTGTACTTAAACAGCTTTAAAGCACAAATCCCCTTTACAAACAAGGAATACAGCTTGGGACGTTCCACTTTCTTTTGGGGGAACAGCGGTTCGCTAAATCGCCATTAACGCGTGATGTTATGTATGCAGACCAACATTTAAACATCGTATTATATATTTCCCTTTTTAACAACGGGATCTTGCGTAAACACGAGTAAGACTTTAATATCGGTATTTAAATGGATTGCACTCATGATTAACAAAACCCCATTCGGAAGTTGGTATCTTCCACTCGCCAGCTGATCGGCCTCGACTCCCGGTGCGGTCCGTCGGACTGTACGCGGCCGTTAATTTCTTGATTTTTGTCTAAATTACGTCGTATTCACAGTAACGGCCGCTCGTGTCCGCATCCTTCACTTCTTACGCTGCGTTTTCAGCTCGGGGATTTCGTTGTAAAGCGTTTTTGAACAAACGTCGAGCCGAGGAATTCCCGCACAAGCACTAGGCCGCGAGCGGATCCCCGGTGTTTCCTGCAGAAACCTGCCGCCTTCACATCGCCACCATGGGGGACACAGGAAGCGAGCGCAGCAAGCCGCCTAGTATCCCTCCCCGCTGCCCTTGTGGATTTTGGGGGTAAGACGATTCATTTTACACGTGAGTGTACCCGTGCGCCGAATTTGATGCGGAAAAGGCGACAAATGTGAATGAAATGTGGAGTGTTTGTTGTTCATTGTTGTAGGCCGATGGATGGGGGTGGGGAACAACCACTCCTGTTTTTCACATCCACAGCTGCTGTTTCCCCTCGAATACACATTTAAAACACACATATCCATTAAACACACATTGCATTTAAAAATCCAGGCTCATCAAAAGCAGATTTGGGCGATTTAGTGGTTTTTAACGAGCCTTGTGAGCTGGACTGACAGATCCCTCATATCTCACTGTCCTCTATCCCAGTCATTGGCTGTGTTTGAAAACCTTATCTAGACAGCGTTTTGACATTATAGATGGTGTAACGTGTGTGTCGTATTGAAACAATGCAGTGAACTTGACGCTTTTAGCATCATGGGCGTTCGCAGGATTTTGGGGCATCAAAGTGGACGTCTTTTTGTTGCATTTCAAAACATTCAATGCCAGCAATGTAGGGTGCGTGTTATTATTATTATTTTTGCGTGCCAGATTTTGACAACATTTTGAGTGTTAAGGGTGGCATGATTGTTGGGTTGTAACCTAGTAAACTCTCTACCTAGAAAGCTTTTTGGAGCATAACAGGTGACATTGTCCTATGTCTTTTAAAAGATTGTGTGTTGGCTTTCTCGTCCAAGGGGTTTCAGTCTTTTAGATGCTATGTGTTTTTATCTAAAAAGTTTGAATTTATACTGAAAAATTCATGTTAATGTACTTTTCTTAATTTGTAAAATATTTTATTACTATTTCATTATTATATATAGCAATTTCCCTAATAAATGATTAATTTTGTTTGTTAAATGTATTAAATCAATTATTTATTTATTTCTGTGAAACCCTTCCTTGTGGCCCCCTTAGGGTCCTTTTTGCCCTAGTTTGAAAACTCTTGTCCTGTACAACAATTTGGATTTTGTTTTTATTTTTTAGACATGCTTTCAACACCGCATTTCGGGCATGTAGTTCCTTACATCAGGTTTTGGGATTATTTAGGACAACGCTTAAATACTGGACGTCAAAACCTATTTGATGGCCTATCTAGACAACATATTGAACATTTGATGCACACCTCCTTGAAATGCCGTCTAGGTAGACGCGTCCCTTGGTTTTGAGACACGGCCATGGAAGGCTAATGACAGATTGACTTTTTCTTGAGTGACACATCAATCAGGGCTCTTCTTCGGGCACGTGTCAGGCTCACAGGTGCAGTCATTTGACACTCCTTGCTGTCTGTGCTCCAAACAGATGCATCAGATTTGGGCAAGACCAAGACCGACCTCTGACAGGTGATCATTCAACAGCCTGTTATTAGCCATTTGTCTGTTTACTTTCATTAAAATATATATGTATATATATATATATACACGATGATATAGTGATGGTTGAGTCAAATGCTGATGGTCCGCCAGTAATTGCATGTTTCATGGCTAGTGTATCAGGTAATTTAATCACACAAAGCCCCTCTCACTTTACCCGTGACTAAGCTATTATAAAATAGGCACAACCTGCTGTTTTTTGTAAATTAGATGTGTGTGTGTGTATATATATTAATTGTATCCTTGATTTGTTAGGTCAGTGTTTCACAAATAGGCATTTAGGGAACTGAATAGAATAGAAATGCCTGCTAATTCTACATGCATTTTAAAAATAGACTAATCAGCGGTCACATTTATCAACTTGTCATCCAAAAACCGTTTCGAAAACCACTGTGGTCCATCCATTCCAACAGCTCAAGCTTCACTGAACTTGTGTTGTGAGTTTGAGAAGGGACTATCTGTCATTTTTTTGTTTTTCTATGACAAAAAATGGCCAAATGCAATGTCATGCATCGTTTCAGGTCACGTGAGAACAAAATCCGTTCAGCGTTTACTGTTTAACACTTCATGAACATGTTTTGCTTTCATTTTTTTTCTGAAATTCTGCAATGCATTCACATTAGGATCTGTTAAAAGGAAGTTAATAATAATAATAATAATTAATGGCACTAATGTATTTATGACCCATTCAACCCAGTGCTGTTATTTTCATTTGTTAGGAATCATTTTCTGGACTTCAGTCAAGTTTTGCTTCAAGGTGTGTGTGAGTGAGTGTACATAGGTGTGTGTGTTTTAGTGGATAAATATGATGACACATGATGAATAATCTACAAATTGGTCTCTTCATCATCATTATGATCACTGTAGTCAATTCCAGCTCTCTTCTTTAAATGTGTCATGCTTGTGTGACTGAAAGACTCAAATAGATTATGGAAGTGGTTTATTTTGGACTCTTTATTCAAGTGACACAGTTGCTGTCATTGAAGATGCACACGAGATTCGAAACTGGACGTCAGCATAGCACATCACATGTCTTTCAATGGCTTTTTTTTCGTTCAGATGATTAGATTGACTGGTTTGCTTTGTGCGGAAATAAAGGAAATCGTACAGTAAATGTCCTAAAAAGGCATATGTTGGATCACAACGCCTGACTCACGTATATCAGAAATCTTACCGTTAACCAATCTTCACGATGGGTTGTTTAGTGTGTAACAATTAGTTGCTACTGATTTAACTGTTGCAAGTTAGTCTTCTGTCATCATTACACCCAACGTGAAAGTCGCTGTTTTCCCATCGCTTTTCATTTCGAAATAGCGGCAATCTCCAAAGAAACCACAATTTTAGGTATAGTGAAAGTCCACTGTACTGAAGATATACAGTAGTTTTGTAGCAAAGAGGCCAAGATGTCCGTATCTGCTCTCTTTTGTGTTCAGTTTAGGAATGACACGAGGGTGAGTAAGTCAGGATTTTTAGTTAAAGCTGCCCGTTTGATTGCTTTCCGTCTTCGTTTCCTGTGCTAAAAGTATGTGCTGGTAGTAGTTGTTTTACGGGTTTTGGTATATTGCATATAAATCACTGGCACAGAATTTTTGTGATTGTTTAGTATAAAACTGTGTTTCAGCGTTATTAGTGTAGAAATGGTTATAATACCTGTTGGGTCATAATTGTTGCTAAAAATAATTTAAGCCATTCTAGACCAAATGCATGATTGAATCTTAAATGCATTGAAAGACTTCATCACCCAGCCTTATAAACAATGAATCTGGACATTTAAAAAACTGTCCAGATGGATAGCTTCACTCAGATGGTCAAATGAAGACCCACAGCCTCTGTTACTTAAATCATTTTCTTATAAATTACCTCCATGCATTATTTCTCTTTATTTTCCTGTTTATATCTGGTTTTAGCTTTAGTTTAAATGGTCTAATGTGGACTAAATTGTAGTTCACTTAAAGCACTTATGGCTTCTGATGTCAGTGGTCTTGTTTTTCATCAAAATAAGACATATAGGCCTATATTTGTTATCCCTGGCGTGCATTAAACCCGGTTGTTTTGATTGGGCAAAACAAAAAACCCCGTAAACCAATACTTTGAGGGAAAGGTTTCGATTAACCTGTTGCATGTGCAAAAGCAGTCTCAAAACGTGAGTGACTCTTCCCTCCACCTTGTGTGGACTTGCCCAACTGGTGTTGAATGACACAAGCAAATGCGGCTCTGTTTTGATAACCACTGTCAAGGAAAAATTACGCACACCCACTTGAATTGTAAAACTACAGCACATCCTCACTAACATGTCAAGATTAAACCAACTGCTATGAAGTACCAGTATGCTCAGTTCAGTGTGTTATCTGAAAATGTGCTTAGCTATTAGATAGGGTACGAGTATAGACAAAACAGGTCGCTACATCGATTTCAAAACTTCAATTTTATATTAAAAGGGTAGTTAACCCTCCAAAAATTACAATTATGTCATAACTTACTCACCTTAAAGTTCATCCAGACCTGTTTGAGTTCCTTTCTTCTTTTATATATTTAGAAAAATGCAGACGCTAATGCTGGCACCCATTAACTTGAATACGATGGAAAAAAAATACAATAAAACCACAGCATCAAATTATATAATACTAACACGTCAGGTATAAAAGTTTAGCAAAATCCGTGCTGTTTCGTAGATGCTTTTCTGTGTGTGTAGAGGGCGCCGCAGTTCAGAGGGGCTGAAGTGTGAAGGGCAGCAGCGGCATTTCATTTTTCATCCCATTTCCGAACTTCCATCTGGCTTCTTCCATTTTAACACCTGTTAGCACATCGGTCTTCTCATTTTCAAGCATGCATTATCTTTTGGGAGCTGGTGCGAGCAGGGAATGAGTGTGGCCAGTGAGATCATCTGTTGTGTTTGGATGCGCCGTCCCCTGTGATTCCCGCAGAATACTCTCATTATTGTTAAAGAAAGCCTTCTCCATTTCAATGTCGCTTTAATTTTTCCGTTCAAGGTAAGTGCAGTGATATCAGACCTTGAGCAGCAGCTACTTTGGAAAATGTGCAATTTTCTTGTTGCTTGCCGAGGCTCTGTGGATGTTGACCTCGTGTACGTAGAGACTGCGCATATGAATGATTTAATATTTGGGGTTTTTAGTTCCTAACTCCAAATATGATTGATGCTTGCCCCATCAGAAATATGTGATGAGAAAAGGCGAATAGAAGATGCAAATAAATAGATAAAGCTAGTTGGTTTTAAAGGAGTAGTTCACTCCAAAATAAAAATTGTAATTTACCTATCGTTATGTTCTTCCAACCAGGAGTGTGCGGTAATCTCGTAATTGTTGTTTTAAGGATTTTGACATTGAGAATTTAGCAAAAATCATTCACAAATTTATCTTGTTTTGGCGCTATTTGACAGCCAAAAACAATTTCTGACACAAATGAGCAACACGACAGTGATTCGCTTCGGAATGAATCAACCGTTTAAATGATTTGGTTCAGTGACAATGACTCACTTATTTGCAGTGACTACCTGCCACCTACTGGCGGATTTAATTTCACGCTCAGAGCATCTTTGATTATTTAAAAAACGTCAATTGAACACTTAAAAGACAATGGATACTTTATATACTTTATAAAGCCATTATAGAGAATAATGGCTTTATAAAGGTAAAAAATGGCTATAAAATGAAAACAAAAACATGACACGATAACACATTCTGCAAAATATCATCTAATAATCGTTATTGCACAGAAAACATCTTTTTTTTTTTTGTCAGTATTGCACACCCCTATTTCCGACCCCGTTGAAGTTTCTTGTCTTTCGGTTAGCAATAGTCTGTTTAACAGAAGGTAGATACTTTTTAGAATAATTTCAGGGCAAATGATTTCAGTTTTGGGTGAACTATCACTGGCAATAAGTCAAAAAGGCTCCCATATTGAATAAGCGTTTGAGAGTGTTAGCAGGTGGTACGTCGTCTTTTGAAAACTGCCGTTTCTGAAAAAAGTTATTTTAATTAAAACTTACAGCATTAAAATGTTAATGCTGTTTTGTTTAGTATGTAGTTAGAGCCAATTATTGGCGGGTGGGTTTATTCTGTAGGAAGCGCTGCATCAATCACGTCTCTGAATTAGATTCAGTGTTATTGTGGTTATTTAGTAAAATGGCTTGATTAATGGTGTGATGTGATTTGTTAAATATGCCGCACACACAGCGACTCTTCAGAAGGTGGGCTGAGGTGTGTGCGCACTGGAGTCTTGATTGGGCTGTTGCCTCTTTTCATAAGCCATAATTGCAGGTGACATTTAACAGGAGATGTCAGATTAATCCGGAGAGAGGCCGGCTTGATTGGCTTGGAGTCATGTGACTGAGGAAGACCATGTGGGCGCACACATACACAGTCGCATTTCCTGAAAATATCTTTGTTGTTTCATCCAACAGAATTTGATGCATTTATTTTCTAATATATCATTTTATTTTATCTCTTGTCTTTTTGGTGTTGTTTTTTCATGCCGCCGTTTATATTTGATTCGTTTTACTTGTTTCAAAAGTACTTATGCAGTCATTTAAAACTTCATTGTTCTATATTTTTCTTCATTGCAAAACTACTTTTTTTCCCCGTTACGCAATCATTTACTCAATAGCTACATAATATAGCAGCAATAATCCTCCTTGGTAATATTAGCTCTCGTTATATAGCTTTAACAACTTTTAACGACCTTCCTTTTAGATCATTAGCCATCAAATCCTCGGTAAACATTGCAAGAGTGATGGAGTAATGGTCGCAAGTATGGGTGTTGCTTTAATCGATCCAAGTGACTGCTCAAAATGAACTCTGATCCTTATGTTCGTTACATTTTGGATTTGATCAGAAGTGGTGATGAGTTGAATTGGTTTGAGTTGTTTACTCTGTAATTACTTGATTCTTCCGCCAGTGTGATCGGTTTCAGCTGATTTGTAGATGAGTTTCAGTAGGTGGGCATTACAGCATTGATCAGCCAGTCTGATGCGTTTCGACCAATTTAACCCTTTCAGCTCAATTCAAGGACAGCCGCCATACGTGTATCATCCAGCACTATCAATAACACCTTATTATTGCTCATACTCGCATGGCTGCCCCCTCGGTGTGTTCACGTAGCGATGTGCTCTTCACGCTCATCTTCTTAATATGCATTATTCCTACCCACAATGCCCTGCTCTCTCCCCATGCTTCCTTCCGCCTCCTTGATTGGGCACTGATTATGATTGCTCTTGATTGTGCTGAAGAAGGTCTGTTGATGTTGTTTTCAATGCTAACCTGTGTCATCCTGAGAGAGTTTGGAGGCGCTTGCAGGAAGTGCTGTAGCTGTTTGCGTGTGCGTAAATAAAGTGTTTGATATGTCAGCACCCTCAGCCTGCAGGTAAAGAACGGTGAAGGGCTCTCCACTGAAGAGGCGTCTGAGGCTTTGTTCACGCTGCAGACAATTCAGATCTGTTTTTCGAATGTCGCCGCTAAAACATTTGATTAATTAGGGATTGCCCTCGCGTAGAGGAAAACTTGATTGCAAGCCATAGTGTTGTTCATTGCGTGAACTCTTTTTCAGTGAGTCCCTTCGGAATCGGTATTTCTGAATGCATTTCACTTTTAAACCTCATACAGAAAATGCTTTGAATTTAAGTATTTGAGTCATTTTGTACAAGCCTTTTGTATACAAATATTAAATAAGAATATACAGTAGACAACATTCAAAAAGGTTAATCAAAGACAAGAATGCATTTCTGTTTTGTTTTAGGACAGTTTTGATTAACGTCAAATGTATATTGTATAAATATTATACATTTTGACTTTTTTGAGGTTTTGTTGTGGTATTGAAATCTGTGAAAAAAGTGAAATGTCATTAGCATTGGAGTCGGCTACTAATATTTGGTGCTATGATCATCTTTTCATAATAGAGGTGTGCTTTTACTCTATACAGATAATAAAAAGAATATTTCCGTTTGTCTTTTCTCTTCCCAGGTCCAGCAAAACCATGAACCTGTGCTCCAAATGTTTTGCTGGTAAGTCACTTTCGTCACATGGTCTGTATAATTATGATTATACTTAAATCAGGTTGTCTCAGAGACTCTCACGCTCTGTCTGTTGGTGCCATCAGACATACAGAAGAAACAGCCAGACGAGGACTGCACTCCAGAGCCCGCCCCCAGCTCAAGCAATAGCCAATCAGCAGTCTTCTGTAACGAGACGAGCAGCAGCAGTAGCCAAACCCTGTCCTCCAAGCCAGCCAGCTCCGAAGAGCCCTCGACAGAAGCCACACCTCTTCCTGCACAGGACGGTAAGGACACACAAATTCTGTCTTCTAATAAAGGAGATGATATTTCATCTAGTCTCAGGTGGGCTCTAATCATTTTAATATCACACAGCAGTCATAGAGAATGATAGACCACTGACACACAATACTGCAGATGAAAAATATCCACAGGCATATTATAACTTGTTTGTTTATTAACATTTGGGAACGTGAAATGCCAAAACACGAGTTGAGGACGACTAGAAAGTCTGAAAACTTAAAAAAGTAGACTAGTGGGTTCTCAAATGGTGGGTAAAACGCTCCTTAATAGCTGTGCCATGGTCATGGGTTTGATTTCCAGGGAATGCAGGAACTGATAAATGCAATGTAAGTTGCTTCAGATAAATGCGCTTTCCAAATGCATAAATTTAAATCTTCTATCATTTGCTCTCTCCCAGAAGTCTCCAGTACAGACACAGCTCGAGGCACGCTATCCACTCCTACAAAACGACCCTGCGACTCAGGTACACCTCACCACCGCTCTTGTGTATGTGTGTGTCTGACAGCTTTTAATAGTTTAGCCCGTCACACTGCCTGAGTTGTAAATGTACAGCAGCATACAAATGTGGTTATAAAGACTCGGGTGAAGGTAATCAGGTGTTACATATTTGCACAAAAGTTATCTTCATCCGTAATGTTTTGTTGATTTTGTAAAATTTTTTGTCTTTTTGAGTCAATGTAAAAATGTAATTGTAAAACCACGGAAAGCTTTGGTCTAGGCTGACTAACCGAGGTCAGAGGGAGCTAAATCAATAGAGTTGAAGCTCTGGTCAAACCATGCTGCTGTCTAGAGAGTGTGTGTGTGTGTGTTTGTGTGTATATGTGTTTGTGTGTGTATATGTGTTTGTGTGTGTATATGTGTTTGTGTGTATATGTGTTTGTGTGTATATATGTGTATGTATGTGTGTGTATGTATGTGTGTGTATATGTGTGTATGTATGTGTGTGTATATATGTGTATGTATGTGTGTGTGTGTATGTATATATGTGTATATATATATATATATATATATATATATATATATATATATATATATATATATATATACCTAATTTACCTAATTTACCTGCTGCTGCCTGTGTTGTTCATGCTAATCAAACATAAATAGAAAGAGAATGACTCACTTCCATTGACTGAATAGGTCCTATAGCTTTAAAAAGAATCATGTGTTTAATTTATACAGTGAAGATTAAGCAACTATTATGTGCATCATTTATTACTTCAAGTGATAGTTCACCTAAAAATCAAAACATCTTTTTTTACTCGCACTCAAGTTTGTTCAAACCTCTATCTTTCTTCTGCTGAGGAAGAATTAGTTTTTAAACGGTAACCAAACAGTTGTCGGTAGTAATTAATTTTCATCGTATGGGGAAAAAAATACCATGGAAGACTAAGGCTACCAGCATCTGTTTGGATATTTAATATTTTACAAAATGTCTTCTTTTTGTGTGAACTATCCCTTTAAAAGCTGCTGTTAAATAACATGAGTTATTCAGGTCTAACTTATATATTCCAACACTCGTACGAGGTCTTGCTTGCTGAGCGGCAACCCCATCCGACTTGGCATGCACCTAGCAAGGCCTACATCCTTCAAACCTCGAATGATGCGCTTGCAACTGCAGAAGCACTGAAAATGTTTGCGTGTGTTCAGCCTCAGGTTCGGAGAGCGAGTCGTCTCCGGAGAAGCGTGTTCGTGTGGGAGAGGCCTCATGTTCTGAAGATTCTCCACGAGTTCCCAAGCAGAAGAACCGTCGGCGGTGCCATCGCTGCCAAACCAAACTGGAGCTCGTACAACAGGAGCTGGGGTCCTGTCGCTGTGGTTAGTATGGCTGTCATCTTACGGTAGTGTCGTCTGCGGGACGATGTGACAACGCTGTAGTCCTCCATGAAGTCTGGGCAGCTTTGTTGATGACAACGAAAGTTTCCTCGTTGTGTCGTATCATATCGCTAGCTCTTAGACGCGCGGAGTGATGTGAATGATGGGCTTTTCCGATTCCACGCGGGCTTGCTCGTTCCTCACCTGACTGTTTGCAGTTTCTGCAAGAACTTTTAGATCCCTACAGAACTAAAGGAGTATATTTAACCCCCCTCAGTCTTTGAAATTTTAGACGCTAACTGTAGGTAATGAAATAAAGGGAGCATTTAAACATAATTGCGCAGTTAACATCAGTCCTCCTGGCTGTGCTAGTTGTTTTTTTGTCTTGTTTTGTTAAACTGAAGGTGGTATTGTAAGTCATCAGTCTAATGACAATTCCCACTGCTCTGCTAATACACTTATGGATCTGACTGTTCCCGTGACAGCTCGCATCTGAGTCATTATCCCGCCGGGATTTATCTCAGACAGGACTCCCGTCGTTATTTGATGCCGAAAACTCTGCCGCGTTTTCCTCCTAGGGTTAGGAAAATCTTCGGATGTACAGTAACGTATAATAACCTGCGGTCCAGTGAGCAAATAATCTTGATTGGATTTAAAGGAATTGTTTAGCCAAAAAATTGTAATTGACTGAAAATACGCTCACCCACGGGCCATTCAAGATGTAGGTGAGTACGTTTATCATTACATCACTTGCTCGCCGATGGGTACCGTCAGAGTAAGAGTAAAAACACCACACTAATCCACAAGTAGTGTCTTCTGAAGTGCAAAGCTTGTTAGAAACAAATCCAACATTAGGTCATCGTTGCTTTAACCTGCTGCTTCTGGTTAAAATACAAGCCCATAACCTATAATTTCTTCAGTGAAAAATTCCACATGAAAACTCCTTTATCAACGGTGCTTGAGCTTTGCATATTTTTCACCTAATTCAGAAAGCAGTATTATGGATGGAGGACCGGACCGATGGTTTTAAGTTGTCGCCTCAAGATGTTAATTGACAGACCGAAGAGGTGTGGATTATTGTGATGTTTTTATTAGCTGTCGGTCATTGGTGAGCAAGCGACGTAACGCTACAAATCCGTTCCTACGAAGGAAAAAAATACATCTTGGATGGCATGAGGGCGAGTCATTTTTCAGCTAGTTTTAGTTTTTGGCTGAAGTACTCCTTCGGCTGTTTGACCGATTTAAACCCCTGCTAGGTCAGTTCAACAAATTAACACGAATCTTTCATAAATCGGGCAGTACACTGTTTTGTTCTTGATTGCATGCAGTCGGTGAGAAAAACACCATACCTTGTTTATCTTTCTCATCAGACATTTCAAAAGCTGACAACTCGGCTACAGTATAGATGCACTTTTTTTTTTTTTACCGTGTGGCTGTAGTCTCAGCGACGTTGCTCCTGAATATCGCTACACGATGCACTGGTGTGTGCAGTGCCACGCAGCTCTTCTGTGGCTGCCGTAATTGAAACATTGTAGGCTTTTAATCATCTCTGACTCATTAAAAACACCATGTGTATTAATGAATATATTAAACAGCTTAACGAGACTCTCTTCTTAATAAGGCTCTTAAGATGGAATGGATCCTCCTCCGTGTGCAGAGATGATTTTTATTTACTTGGAAATGAGCTCAGATCGCAGCAGAATTCAGCTTACGTCTGGCCTACCTATAGTTTCTGCCGTTTGCTAGCATAGGTATTGCTTAATTGGTCCAAAGCATTTGATGTCCAGTAAACCTTTTTTTATTTATTTTTTTTATTTTACCATATTGATTTGTACTCATTAAACATTATTTTTTTCATAAATAAAATATCATACCTTAGCTTTGAGTTAGTTTGAATTTCTTATGTGCGTTTAATATTTTTTTTGACTTCTCCGACCGAGTGAAATCTCTATTTTTGACTAATTTTGCTAATTTTGCACGCCTGATTATGAAAGTATTTCACTTCCAGCCTTCATGGACAAGTATGTCTCTTTGCAAATTATTTAGTACAAAATTATTGGTAGTTATTATGATTGATGTGGTTTGTAATTGGTGAAATGTGCTTAGAATAAAAATATGAATAATTACTTATAGCTGTACAGTCCGTGCAGTTATTATCTCTCTCATTTACTTGTGGGTAATTGAGAATATAAAACACTTTACAATAAGTGTCATTTGTTAACGTTAATGTATGAACTAACATGAACAGACAATGAGGAATGCATTTATTGGAATATTTATTCATCTTTGTTAATAAAAAGACAGTTGTTTATTGATGGCTCATGTTAGTTCACAGTGCATTAACTAATGTTAACTTGTGATTTTAATAATGCGTTAGCAAATAATGCTGAAATTACATTAACTACTGTTAATAAATGCTGCATAAGTATTGTTCATTTTTAGCTGGTAAATAACTAACGAACATTATTGTAAAGTGTGTATATATACATAAAAAAAAAAAAAAAAAAAAAATATATATATATATATATATATATATATATATATATATATAAATAATAAAATATATATGAATAAATAAATAATTTTATTTGTATATATATATATATGTATATATATATATATATATATATATATATATATATATATATATTATACATATCTTGATTCAACGCAGGATATAGTAGACACTTTTTTTTACTTTTATTTTACTTTTTTAAAATAAATTTGCTGACGTAAACATACCTTAATGTACAATTATTTTCATACTAAATGAACACTGAAATGAAAATTTAGGAAATATGGCAACGAAGCACTAAATAGAATTACAAAGAAAGACTGCTCGAGCACTTTAAAGATTCTTGGAGAGTCTAAAGAGTCTTGGAGGTGGACTCTTTACTTGTTTCAACAACTCCACCATCACGCCAGTGTTGCACTGCATGGTCAAGCACCACTTCAAATCCATTTCTTTTTACTTCGGATTGATCCGAAAGCATTATAATCTCTGCGCCAGCTCAAAAAAAAAAAAAGCAAACACTTCGGCAGAGTTTGACGGTGACGTAATTAGCGACTTTTCAGAGCCATTCCCGATGTCTCAAAAGAGGTGGCGCATGTGAGGAACAAGACTCTCAAGCATGCTGTTACAATTAGTTAAACCGAGTGCTACATGCCGTGCTATTAAAATCAACCTTGAGCAGGTTATACAACGCTTTCATCTCATTCTGATCGCTTTCTCTCTCTCTCGTTCTCAGGTTATGTGTTCTGCATGTTGCACCGGTTGCCGGAGCAACACGACTGTATGTTTGACCATCTGGGCCGCGGCCGAGAGGAAGCCGTGCTGAAGATGGTGAAACTGGACCGCAAGGTGGGCCGAACCTGCCAGCGCATCGGAGAGGAGTGCTCTTGAACACCCCCCTGCATATACACACACACACGCACGCACGCACACACACACTCCCTCGCAAACACGCACACACACACACACAGACGAATCCACCGACCACACGACTCACTCACCTGTTAGTGGCATCTTTTTTCCTCCAACACATCTCAGAGGACCTACACCCCTGCTTTGACCTCTGACCTCTGACCTCTGACCCCTCTCAGTAGCCTCGTGCTCATCACACACGGGCGACCCGCACAGCCTTAACTTTCTGTTATCTGTCCCTCCACGCACCTCCAAACGCAGGTCAGCAGGTCAGACGAATTTGGCGGTCTGTACTTTTTTGGAGAACTGCTCTCGTCTCAGAGGCTGCGATCGACTCCAGGGGAAACACATCGATCGATCCAGACCTCCGGGAACTTCTGCTCCGGACGTTCCGATGACAGACACACCGGCCGAGGGAGGGGGAGGGAGGGGGGCGACCTGGATCGCACGAGTCACCCTGTCCCGGGACAAAAAAAAAAAAAAAAAAAAAAAGAAAAAAAAAAAGGCGGGCTCTGCCGCGGCCCGTGGGCTCGAGCCGCGTCAGAGCCGCGTCGTTTCACTGGCGTACACTCACACTCACATATGCACTTACAGCCGTGTTTTCAAACCAGACGGTACCCTTTGGTTTGGGTTCGGTTGGGAAAGGGCCACCCACAGCTCATCTGAGAACTAGTTTGTTCAGGTCTGAATAAACACACTCTGTAACCTCGTACGACTCCCATCAGCCCTTGCATCATACACTCTGCCTCTTTTAAAGCAGCTGAAGATCTCAGTGGCTTTTTTTTGCCCTTTTTTCTGGCTTTCTCTCCTTCATTCTCACTAGTTCCTGTACTTTCTCCTGCCTGCTCATGCTAACCTTTCTTTCTGTATCCTCTTGATGCGCTCTCTCTCTCTCTCTCTCTCTCTGTCTCTCTCTCTTTTTTCTTACTTTCTTTCCTTCCCTCCCTCACATGCATTATGGAGGGATGTGTTCAAGTCTGGTGGGAACGAGAGGAAGGCGGAGTCTCAATTTACCTGCGCTTTTTTTTGTTTTTGTTTTGTTTTAATTTTTTTTTTATTATTATTACTTTGACTGGTTTTCTGTTGAGATGGACAGATGGTCGACATGGACAGAACTGAAGAAAAGAGATGAATATTGTGTATCTTAAGAAAAATCCTTATTTAACCTCCTTTGTGTTTCTGGTTAACTCTCACTCTAAGCATAGAGCTGCATTACTTTGCCCTTTTTAGGTTAACATTAAAAAAACATACAAAAAACGAAGATATGGATAAGATAAAATTCTGTAGCCTTTCTTTTTTTGTTTTCTTGTTTTCCTTTTTTTCCTTTCCTCTTTTGCTGAAAAAGAATAAAACTGGATTAGAGGATGTGTGGTATGCTTTTCATTTTTTTGCTATATTAAGAGTGTTTTTCATTTAGTTTGTGCAAAAACATGTCGATATAAACGGTCATAGAATTAAATATGCAAAGAATTTATACACATGCTAATACACTACCAATTTTGGGGTCAATATCGGGTTTTTTTTTATGTTTTGGAATGAAATTTCTTATGCTCACCAAGGCTGCATTTTTTACATTATAAATGCAGTACAAAATGGTGATATTGTAAAATATAAAAATATAAAATATAAAATAGCCGCTTTTTGTTTTTATCTAATGTAAAATGTAATTTATTCCTGTGACGCAAAGCTGATTATTCGAATCTTTCAGAAATCATATCTAATATTTGCTGCTCAAGAAACATCATCAACGTTGTAAACGGTATCAGTGCTTAATATTTTTGTGAAGACTATCTTTTTTTTCCAAGGATGTCCTTGTAATGTCATTTCACTTATGTAAAGCACTTTGGGGATGTAACATTGAAAGACTGAAAGCTATAGAAAATAAAGACGATCGTTATTATAATGAATAGAAAGTTCAAAAGAACAGCATTTATTTGAAATAGAAAAGCTGTTGTAAATGTTTTTACAATCACTTTCAATTAATTTCATGCATCTTTGCTGAATATAACTAGCAATTTCTTCCTGCTCTTTGAAAAATATCTTATACTGACCCTAAATTTTAAGCGTGTGGTGAAGCTCTGCTTAAATATAAATGCCAAAATGGCTGCCGGGTAAACCAGCTTTCTTCAATAAAGATTTTAGCCGTGATAAATTATTGCAACGGACCTATTTATGTGCGGAAGATACTAAAGGAAAAAGACGGCGCTTGAACTCGCAGGTCCAAAAAGTAAACGCAGCCCGATCTGGAACAGGGCCGACAACAGTTCTCATATTTTTAATGTGGTTAAAAAGACAAATTGTCAACTAGCATAAGCCAAACACGAATTCCTTTGACAAATAGGTTAGCCGTGAAAGCTGGAAGCGCGACCGCGGGACAGACAGAAATTAGCGGGCTGGAGGAATGGCTTCATAAATTCCCCTGGATGGAGCGAACACCTGTGACCCAGTTTCTACAAAACCTGCATCACGAGCCCCGCAAATATGGGTCTGACGGCACCCATTCATAAAGCGCCGCTGTTTAAGGTCAGTGATGTGTAACCTGTGGTGGAGAGGCTCTGATCCTGGATCCCATGAGCGGTGGGCTGGAGGCTTTAAACCCAGCTATGAACTCATAACGGCTGGGTCTGAAACCAAAGGCGGCTGTCTTACTGCCAAGTCAGCCACTGACTTAACAGAGGGCTTTTTCTTTTATTTCAGGCACAGCCAGCATTTTGTTACGTCATCCGGCGGCATATAAATAAAACTGCATGTTCCATATTGTACGTTTCTATGTCTTCAGCCTTTTTTTTTTAGATGGAAAAAGTTTAGATGAATTGAGGAAATTCGTATCATTGATGACTCTGAAAATGTTTTATACTAAATTCACCCTGTTTGATAAATCCTTATCTGGCAAATTAAATTAGCCTACAACATGAAGAGCATCTATTTTTCAATGCATTAAATGTCTGTATGCCTTTTTCAGTCGTATATAATTAAATTAATGCCAGTTTTTTAATATGACGGTAAAAATCAACATTTTAATTATTTTTATTTAATTTTAAATTAATATAAATGTATTTTTCAAAGTACCAAAATTCCCCAAAATATGTTGGCCTTAAAAACAAAAACAAAAAAAATATATATATGTGTGTGTGTGTGTGTGTGGTAGTTGAGGCCAATGATTAATCACATCCAAAAAGTTTTCTTTTACATAATGTATGTGTGTTTACTGTAGATATTTATTTATATATATAATATTTGCAAGTATATACATTTATATATTTGTCTTGTATATTATACACAAATATATTTAATATATACATGCACGTGATACACAAATATTTTAATATATACATGCATGATTGTTTTTAATACACATAATATATATACCCACATATATACACACATATACACACAACTTTCTGATATGATTATTTGTTGACACACACACATATATATATATATATATATATATATATATATATATATATATATATATATATATATATATATATATATATATATGGAATACAAAATGATGACTAGAGTCTGTAGTGTGTACATGGAAAATGGCTAGCAGTTGTCAGTTGTGTTGTGATGGATGTAAGGTAAGCGGATGATGAGTGTTGAATCTTCTCAGACATCAGTCTCACAGCTCTGTGTCAGCAAAGACAGGAATCTCTAATCAAATAGCACCTTCAGACGCAGCGCGGCCAGCCGGTGTGCTGAGATTCAAACAGGGCCACTGCAGCACTGGCAGCCACTCCAAAGGCAGATGGGCAGATCAATCAAATAAATGGAGACAAAATATTCCTCATAAACAGAGACTTTTGATAAATATGTGGCTTACTGTGCTGAAATGTTCAAACGAAGGCGCTGCATACTGTGCAGAATTCAACATTTACTAAACAAATAACTTGGAGCTTGTACTCGGTGTGATCATGTGTTATACACACGTGTGTGTGTGTGTGTGTGTGTGTGTGCATGTATGTGTGTGTATACACACATACAGTACATGTTTTGAGAAATTTACATGATTATATATTTATATGATCTATATTTTATGTAAATATGTTGAATATATTTTTTTCTTAAATATAAACATTCATGTGTGTGTATATTTATGTATGCTTAATATACACAGTACAGACGCATTTTGTATGCGATTGTAATTAATTGTTTGACAGAACTACAAATATTTTCTGTGTGTTATATATTATATAAATATATATATATATATATATATATATATATATATATATATATATATATATATATATATATATATATATACATTTGTACAGTTTGCAAAATTACAAATGACAAAATTACAAATTCATTTAGTATATTTTAACATGGAAAAACAAGCTTTTTTTTTTACTGTAATTTATCCAAATCCAGATGTCTCTATCTTCTTTTTTTTAAACAACATAAAACAATAAAAATTTAACATCAGCCACTTTCTTAATGACATCATCCAGGAAGTGACATCACTTGATAAAATCAACATCAGTTCAATCCAGAAATCAAAAGTGCAAACTTTAGTGGGGATTTGATGAACGGCTGCCATTTTGTTTTATACGTTAGCTTGTCTCACAGCTTTTTGGATAAAACTGCAGAAATAATTTTGGTCATAATTTCATGGTGAGTAAAACAACAGACCTTTTCCCTCAAGACTTTTTTTCTTAAAATTGCCACTGGGATACATAAAATAAATACATAAACAAAAATCTCCCTCTAAACCTCTCTTATGAATTAGGATATTACACTTTCTGTCTGCTATAGCCGAAATTCATGCAGTGTGTGTCACGTTTTAGGAGCAAAGTTTGATCAAAGTCGATCGGAGAGCTTTGAAGCAGAAAAGTCACGTGACTCGCCGGCCATCTTTAAAATGCCTCTCGGGCATCCAAGTGCAGCTCCTATCTGTTTGTATCGGGAAACATCAAATTCTCCCAAACTGTTTGCAATCACCAACGAAATATGGCAACGACTGTGCAGTAATGGTTATTCCTTTTGCTCAAATGGCGTTATAAAAACCGTATTTCTCAGGCGAGATCAGCCAGTGCGCACGCGCATGTCTCAGAACGCTGACCTCTTTTTGGGCAACCGGAACTTCTAGATTCGGCGATGCGCTGACTTCACAGATCAGCGATTGGCTATATCATTTAGAAGGCGTGGCTTCTTGTGATCGAGCGTCCATTTTAAGCGTTGCATCAAAACCGTACGAGTGACACGTCTCAGGTGTTCTATAGTTTCGTAGTATTGCGACGGAGTGGATCAGCTGATTCTGTGTCTTATCTTGATAGGATATTGTATTGCCAGGCGGATTTGTCCACTTGTAATCCAGTCAAACCCCAAATTAGCCTCATGTTTCTCTTGCACTTCTCGCAAATGTTTTCCCGAGACAGAACGATTTGTTCTGGCTGATAGCAAGCGAAAGCAAATTACCACTGGATTAATGGAGCGAGCGCGCGCCTCACGCGCGCAAGAGAATGTTTTTCTAATCAAATTAAGACGGCCGGCAGTGGACGTCCTTATTTACTGTCATATTAGTCAGATATCGGGCGCAGAGGATGAGGGAGGAGAGACTGCGGGGTGTCTGATGCGATTTGCGTTCATTATCTCTAAGAGTCGGGCTGAAATTACATCTCTTGTTAATACACAATTTGTTCACTCCGAGTCTCACGCGAAAGATCAATCTCAGGCTTTTAGCGTCGACAGTGACCTCTCCCGCGTCTCTCTTCATCTTCTGCTCTTTGCGTGCATTCAATATCACTCCTGCCACTTATTCTGCGATGTGCATTATAACGATTCAAGCAACTTTTGTGAAGACAGAAAGTCCAAATACAGGGGAGAAACATTGTTTCATCATCACTTAGCATGTGTTAAAAATTGAACGGCGTGTACTTATTCTGATCTGTGCTTATTAGGCTATATAACAAGTATTTTTATTATATTTTTATATATCTTGCTGACAAATGAGTTGGACTTAGTGGTTTGAAGGACAGTGGCAAATATACGTAACGATGAAAAATGAAAATGAATTAGTCTTTATGGGCTGCACTGTGGAGTCTTTTCAAAGACGGGGCTTAGACTAAACCAGAATTAGGTCATAAGTCAAATTAAGACGTTAAACAAATATTTTAGTGTGCATCTTGAGACAAAACAGATGCACTGATATATTTTAAGGCCAATCACTGCAGCTCAGGCTTATAGCTTTTAGTCTAGGTTTAGTTTAAGCCTTGTCTGTGAAACCGGGGGTAATGTCTCCATTTCTTTCATACTCAGTTTTTTCGTGCACAGCCATTCATAAATTTGGGGTTGGTAAGAGTTTAATGTTTTTAAAGTAAGTAATTTATGCCCCAAGGATGCATATATTTATAATAGAAATATTATTACAATTTCAAACGTTTTTTGACATTTATTGAGACGTTTTTGGAAGTAATTTATTCCTGTGATTCGAAGCTGAATTTTTCAGCGTTATTCCTCTGGTCTTCAGCGTCATAAAAGCTGCTCAGACACTATTATTATTATTGTCGTTAATGTTCAAAAACAGTTATGTTTTATATTTTATGTATTTTTTTTGGATGACAAGGACGTTCAAAGGAACGGCGTTCATTTAACACAGAAATGATAAACGTTAAGCATTAGTGTAAATGACAAACCAATTAAAAAGAACGTTTTTCTATCTAGAATTATTAAAAGGGAACCGGTTCCTGTATTCTACAGCAAAGCTTTGTGGTTCTCGGCAAGGTGTGTGACGCTGGGCTGAGCTTTCTGAGTCATTGTATTGAACAGCTCAAAAACCGCCACTTTAGAGATGCCGTGAGGAGGCCTTTTGCAAGTCTCTCTGTTCTTCTCCCTATTATCATCTGAGCTCTCTCTCTTTATCCGCTTCTATCTTGCCCTTTCCACTGGCTGCCGAGGATTACTCGTGGACAGCTCAGAGATAAACCAATAAAATGGATAAATATTTAATGACACATCGGTGCTGGAAGGGATAAAACAGATAAGTGAAGGGATTCATCTCAGATGAACAATAGTAGTGAAGAGAGAAGTTCAGCTGGATAAAGGAATGATGAGTGTTTGGTGCTCAAAGACGAGTCGTGTCAGTGAGATATGGTGACCCGACACACACGACCTTTAGTGCTGTCTTGTACTTCACTTTGAGTTCAGAAGTTTTAATATTTTTATTTTCAGATTTTAAAATAACTGTGATACAATAAAATATTTATTATATAACAAAAATATATATATTATATAATATTATATTTTATATTTTTCATATTTTATATATATAATAATATAATATATAAAATAATTATAAAATTATAAAAAATTATAATTATAAAATTATAAAATATATAAAAATATTATTTTATATTTTTATTTATTTATATATATATATATATAAATAAAATATTTTTTTAAATAATAAAATAACCAGACTGTAGGTTTAACCCAAATCGTCCGTTTATGAGTCAGATTGCACAATACTAATTTTGTTTTCCTGATTGCTTATCTACGTTTGGAATAGCATACTGCTGCCATACTATTGCAACCTACAGCATGTAAAGTTACATTATGTTACCGTCTTTGTCCACTTTTATTCTGAAATGACAGTGTTTTACAGAAATCAGTGTACGTGCACGATGCAAGCCATGTCCTAATTTATACAAACTAACGAATGTAAAAGCATTAAGCCTGGTTTAATAAATAACTGTTTAGTGGTGCAGTAACTGGACGCCATTGCTGCTGACATGGCACGCAACTGTTAAATATTGAGCGAGGAATAATATATACTGTTAGTAGTAGTGAGGTATATTAGTATTCCATTTCTAATACAGCCCTGGCGGAGTTGGTTTAAAACAGAAAATTCATTTCACTCATTAATATGCTTAATTTAAAGATGATCACGGTTAATTATGTTAAAAAAAAGTCAAATGCGATACAGATTGCTGATATGCTATAGCCTATATGTGGTGGTTTTGCTCTGTTAATAAGAGGTGTTGATTCAGAGTGACATTTGCTCTTCATTAACATAGATTTCTGTTTATTGAATGCAGCGAATAGTTGTAATCCTGTAATTTCAGCACCGTTAACCGCCTCACGCGTGGTCAATATGTTGAGGGGGTATTTAACGGTTTGTCTGACACATCAGCACCCTAAAATAGCTCATAGTGTTCCTGGTCAACATCAAATCAGGATTGGAAAATGGAAAAAAGGGTAATTATAAAATAGAAATGTGATTCTGATAGATGAATGTTACAGTGCATTGCTGTATCAGAGGTTTTCTTAATATAGGGAGATGTGAGGGTCTGTATCATAGACATATTGACCCCCACAATCACTCGTCCGCCATCTTGAAACTCTCCACTTGATGTCATTCACCATACTGTGCTGTGCAGGATTGTGGCATCTTTCGAATATTTACTATGGTAAATATGGCAGGCGGCTGACGTATAGTGCTAATGAGGAATCTACTTATATATATGCACTATTAGAGAAAGCGTAAAGGCTAACTTGGTTCACGTGTCCCTTAACAACCAATCACATTACAGCATGGACCTCATAGATTTCATTCAGAGTTATACAACACTCAATCACTCTTTACGGATACCATAGGAATGAATGGGAAATGGCGTAAGCTGAACTACAATGACTTCTCTTTTAAAATATATTTATTTTTCCCATGCTAAACTCTAAAAATAGTCAAATCCCAAAGTATTTTTTGGTGTAAAACATGTTGAAGATTAGAAAATAGGTTGTCGATTCATTTATAAGATCCCTTTTTTCCTTTATAAAGCTAATGCCTCTTCTCCATTGACGTCCATTGAAAAAAACAGCCTTTGGTCTCCTTTCCCACTTACCGCCAGACCCGAGGCGTTAGCTTTAGCCATTACGCTTTCTAGTGGCGTTTGTCTTATTATCAGTAATAAGCGTGACTTTGAAACTGTTATTTCAAAGTAAAACACGTACAGTTGTGTCAATAGTTGGCTAGACTGCAATAATTAATATAATAATGATTTTAAGTGCTACTTCAATTCTGGTCGTGTTTTTTTTTTTTTTTTTTTTTTTTTAATCAGACCCAATGTTACCTTTTATAGTCTTGCTAGTCTAGTTTGGTCCACTTTGCAGCTTTTCAACAGGAGCAGGAAGAGAACGCCTGACCGACATGAACAACGGCCAAAAACATCTGGGTCAAACTGAATTAGATCAGATCACAATAATAGACTGCCAGAGAAAAGATCTCTTTCAAAATACGGCATAGAAATCTCCAGAGAGAGCACAGAAAACAGCAGAAGTACTGAAAGAGTGGGTAAGGGATTGGATTATTTCACAGGCTGCCCGTGAACATGTAGTTTAATTGCTTCTAGTATGTGGCCTAAACAAAAGATTGCAACCTTGAACCTGTCGATCTCTCGCAAATCCGGTATGTAGGCTGTTAAACATTTAGCGTGAGGTTAAAAACTAAAATTGAATTAATTAAGCAGACCACGGCTAGCTGTAGGGTAGCAGAGGTTTATTTTAATTTACGCTGAACAATATTCACAGCAGTCACTTCACACATACACTACTGAGGGGTCAGTAAATAATTCTTTTTAAAGTGACCCTGTTATGGATTTTTTGCAAATTACTTTTCATTCAGTGTGTAACGCAGCTGAGATGAAAACATCATGCGCAGTTTTGAATCTGAAAGTGCGCCGTGTATAAAATGATTGTCCCTCAAAAGACCCAGTCGACTCTGAATCGTTGAAATGAGTCATTTTTAAAATGAGTCCCAAGCCGTTTTTTGTTGAAGCCAACATGAGGCATTTGCATATTAGTTGTCGTTTTTTTCCGCGTTGGTCTGAATGAAAATGCAAATTCATTGTTTGCCACTAGGTGCCGCTTTTGGAGCGTTAAAAGTTCACGAACACCGCTTTAAACGAAATTGACTGGTTTGGAAAAATTAATCTTGAACAAACCTATTGGGAGTCGTTGAACAAATAAGGTAAAAATAAATGCATATTATATGAAAATTATATATATTTTTTTACCTGTTGTTTGAAACTCCCAAAACAAATATTTTCATGAATAAAAGGATGTACTTTTAATAAAAAAAAAAAAAGAAGTCTCTTCTACTAACAGAAGCTGCATTTACTTGATCAAAAATACAGTCTACAACTATGAAAATATATCTACTGCCACTTTTGATCAATTTAATGCATCCCCGCTGAATGAGAGTATAAGAAACAAGTCTTACCGACTCCAGACCTTTTAATGGTAATGTGATATCTGAAAATAAAATAGAGTAGCTCTGCAAAATGTTAAGATGGTGTGTCCGTCAAGTAATTGTGTGCAGCCGGCTCTGTTCTCATGATGTCCATGATAATAGGGTTTGCAGTGAATTTCAACATTTTAATTTCTCCTGTCTCGCCCCCTCTGTCTTTTCCTCCCTCTCTCCCTGTTTTCTCATCTTCCTCTCTCTCTCTCTCCGTGTCTCGATGGCTTCTCTTATTGATTTTTCTGTCCCCTGGACTCTTAAAACAAACCAAAGTGGAGAAGATTGTTTTCTTTGACAGAGTTCTCTCTCTCTCTCTCTCCGTCTCTCTCTCTCTCTGACAGGGGGTCTTTTCCGGTGTCTATCTGCTTTCTGTTGTTCGTGAGCTGAGAGGGCACTGGTGTCATGGAGAGCTTTAGTGTTTGGTGCGTTCGGAGCGAACGGCTTTGGAATATCAATCAGCCGCTGCGAGTGAACCAGCAGGAAAACTAACAGACTCATCTGATGGCAGACCGATGGAGAGAGAGAGAGAGAGCGAGCGAGAGCTCCTCAGCCCAGAGGGACTCCGTCTCTGCCTGTAGCCGCTCACATCTGATTGGTGGAGAGATAAAGGTGGTTCAGTGCCCACCTACGACCACACAGCGGTGCTTAAAGATCCGTGAGCGCTCTCAAACATCTTCTTTCTTTAATCCCCCCTCTCCTTCCATTCATTTTCAGTTTTCAATTTAGTGTGTTTTATTGGCATGATGACAGATTGGAAGGTCATAGTGAAAAAAAAAAGAAAAACAACAGAAAAAGTATCTTAATTATTATTATTTGCTCATTTGCACTAATAACTACATATTCCATTGACCCTATATTAATTTAATTAATAATAAATTAACTATAAATAATTTTTTGTAATAATGAAAAAAAAAGGATTATTTTTACTGCTTTTTTTGTTTTATTTTTTTACAGTCACTCCCATGATGGTTTTATGGTGTTGTAGGTGGTTTCCGGGATGTTTCTATGCGTTTGCTATAGTGTTGCTGATTATTTAGTTAGTGGCTATTAGAGTGATCTGAATGGTTGCTAGCTTTTTTGTGCCTATTCTATCATCCAGGCACAAATCATGACTTTTATTGCATAGAATAACAGCGATAGTACATCTCTCCTGCACTTGACAATAGCACAAACAATGCGAGATGAGTTACATATGGGAGCTTTAATACGCTTGGCGGATATATCACGCAGTAAATGTCTGCATAAATGAGGCCTGCAAACTGATTCATGCATGCGTGCCTCATCCATTACACTTCAGTGAAAACCTCTGATCATTATTGATCCGTCACTGTCAAAGTCAGTGTGCCTGTTCACATTGACACATGTGATATTTGTCGCTGCAGTATGGAAAACCGCCCGCTGGAAATCTCCCAACAAGACCCCTCCTGACCTCATTCAGCCCTCATGTGCGCACGGACCTGATTCTACGCATGGGTTATCGTAAAGCTTTACTGAGCATGCTGTTTCCTGGATTACATTACCAACAGATACATAAGAGTTCGTAATGGCATTATTTCTCCGTCTCTCGTTAATGCGCAAATAATTTATAGAATTGCTAATTGCTGAAAACTCAAGTACAAAAGAATAGGGTGTGTATGTATACAGTGCCTTACTGAAGTGTTCATACCACCGATAATGACAGAGCATGAGCGTATGCATAAGTTTTCATACCCTTTTCTTTGACACTTGAAGTTTAAGTTTCTGCCCATCACTTGCTCACCAATGGCGCAAAACAGCTGATAAAAACTTTACAATAATCCACACCACTCTAGTCCATCAATTAACATCATAAATATAGAATTTTGTCAGGTTGAAAATATTTATTTGATTGAGTTGTATTAAGTTGTGCCTCTAATCTTGCTGGGGCACAAAATGAAGGAATGTTGGTTTTCCGTCCTCTTTCTGTTTTATTCCCTCTGTTTCTCACTTTCTAACATTGTAATTGAGATTTCTTATGATCATGTGATGTAGGAATGTTCCTTACTTCGTCTAAAAGTGCATGTTTATTGTTAACTGTGCACATTTCAGTTGATGCTGCCATTCTAGCTAGCTAGCTAGCTAGCTAGCTAGATAGATAGATAGATAGATAGATAGATAGATAAATAGGCAGTCATATTTCCACAAAGAAAGTTGTATGGGAGTTATGTGTTTAAATCTGGCTCAAGACATTCCTAGATCCCATTCCTCCTTCTCACCATTTTGAGTCTTCCTGTCAATATATAATGAAAAGATGACACCGATTTGCTTCCCGCAAGTGCATTTGTCCAGCTTTTATGTAAACAACCATATTGTTAAGGTCTTAAGTAGTAATGATTGTGATATAATATATGCTGCATTGAAGGACATTATGTTAGTAATTGGATTATTGGCTCAATCTCTGTCTGGGAAGTCGTCTGTAGTGTTTAGAATGCGGCACAGAGATAACAGGATGGCTGTTACACATCCAGCTTTCGTTTGGACCTTCATGTGAATTGATTTCAGCTCTCATTTCAGGCCTGTCAGCGGCGTGCAGCAGATGAAGAGATGCGGGGAGGGAAGGGGACAGTGAGGGGAGGAAATGAAAGCTAACAGCTGGGGCGGCCGGAGCGTGACTTCTCTCTCTCTCATTCCTCTGTGTTACGGAAGATCACAGGAAATACATTCAGATTATGTGTTGAGGGATCACACCGAAGCTGGATGTGAAATACTCGTCTGGCGAATACCTGAGGAGATCTGCATGTTTGATCAGTGTCAGGGCTCTTAGGGGTCGCCAGACCTTTAAGTTTATCGTTTTTTTTGTAATATTTTTGCAGCAAGGGATAGCAAATTAGATTTTACAAGGAGCTGTGAGGAGACTAGCTATTTAAAACTGTACATATATCACACTTGAAGCACATATACATACATAGGCATATATATATATGTATATGTATATATGTATATGTGTATATATATATATATATATATATATATATATATATGTATATATATATATATATATATATATATATGTGTATATATATGTGTATATATATATGTGTATATATATATATATATATATATATATATATATGTATATATATATATATATATATATATGTGTATATATATATATATATATATATATATATATATATATATATATATATATATATATATGTGTGTATATATGTATATGTGTATGTGTATATATGTATATGTGTATGTGTGTATATATATGTATTTTTTACCACTGCATCTGACGCTTTCCATTGAACTTGATGATGCATTGCTTGGATGCAGCTGCTCTGCCTTGGAAACCATTGCATGTGCAATATTCTTGAGCTAATCTGAAGCCACATGAAGTTTGGAGGTCTGTAGTGATTGATTCTGCAGAAAGTTGGCGACCTCTTTGCACTATGCGCCTCAACATCCACTGACCCCGCTCCGTCAGTTTACATGGCCTACCACTGAGTTGCTGTCGTTCCCAAACGCTTCCATGTTCTTATAATACAGCTGACAGTTGACTGTGGAATATTTAGGAGCGAGGAAATTTAACATCGTATCACAGTTCCACACTGGAATTATTTCACAAATGTTTGTTAAAACAGCCTGCATGCCTAGGTGCTTGATTTTATACACCTGTGAAACACCTGATTCCGATTATTTGGATGGGAGAGAATACTTTTGATAATATAGTGTGTGTGTGTGTATATATATATACACACACACTGCATTTTATTGCTCACTAAAAGAACAGGTTCATTAGTAGCCTCATTCATGAATCAGACTTAGAGTGTTTACATTGTTTTTGGGCAGACATTTTGCAAGAAAAGTTCTCTAGAAAGGCTAGTTTTCTTGCTGTTATTTTGCTGCGCACGTCACATTCATCACAGAAGTTTCTTTTGTCATGGGGCTATAGACTCAGAAAACTCTGCAAAGAGTGAAATATTGACCTTGGAATTTGAAGAATCGATATAATGCTCAAGCGAAGGTAAAAAACCCCCAAAACAATAACATGTTTATACTTAGCCTTACTATTTGAAAAAGCAGTCTACTACAATGCTAAAATGTTTCGACGTGTTTTTTTAGCATGGATGGAAATACGGAGATAACTGAAGTAGCACGAGCATCTCAGTATGTGAAGAATCATCATGTAACTTTACTGTTATTCTGTGCAGATGAGGGTCTAAATGTCAGTTTCATTTTTCCATTCCCCTGTTGTTTTCTGGACTATTCAGTGGATGATGCTGATACACCTGCTATATATAGAAGCAGAGCAGGCTTGTTTGTAAGTGTGTGTGTGTGTGTGTGTGTGTATGCAAAGTTGAGAAGTTGTGATGGAGTATGTCAGTGAGAGAAGCAGTCAACCACCTCCACCGCCCTCTCCGCTCTCACTCTCGGGGAAAGTTCTGTTTGATTGAACGCAGGATATTGAGAAAGAGCAGCATTTCCTAGGACTGTGTCTGTTGTTGTTTCCCAAAGCTCTGCTTGCAGTCTGAGTGAAATGCCAACCGATCGTCTCAATAAACGCCACCCAGGACCCCAGCTTAGGTCTGAAGTAATGGAGGGAGGAACGGAGGAGATAATGAACAGATGATAGTTCCTCTCTTTGGGAGAAAAGTCTCGGAAACTTGCATTTTCAGGCCCAGCTAAAAGTTGTTTTGACATAAATCGGAGTACTATGGTGAGAGTAAGCTCTGTCTGTCTGCGGCAGACAAATGAGATGTTTATGCAGCTGTAGTGCTCTTTATTTCATAATAATGAAAAAATTGGATGTCGTTCTGTCCTTCTCTCGTTCAGTCTTTTTGTATGTCTGCATGACTGTTCTGTCTCTCTGTATTGTCTTTCTGTCCATCTGTCTGCACGTCATACCTGTCAATCAGAAATAATTTGGCATAAATACGCTTTCCATAGATGTATGGTTTGTTATGATAGGATAGGATACAACTATTTATCGGGAATCTGAGGGTGCAAAAAGAAAGACAAGCTCCTTTTAAAGTTGCTCAAATTAAGTTCAGGGCTTCAGTTCCCTACCTTGTGCTGTGCCAGAGGATATTGGACTGTACCATCATTGTTTAAACTCCGAGGGGGATCCTTTACTTCATTTCATTTATTTGTTTTCTTTATTCGTTAACAGTTTTCTTATTTTGATTTCAGTAACTGGTTGTATTAAATCAGTTAATGTTAAAATGCATGTTTTGTTGTGAGCATTATTTGGAGTTTAGCTGTTCAAGTGCTATCTGGTTGTTTACCTTGCATTTTTTTATTTGGTAGAGGCTACATGTGTATATGTAGGGGTTATTGGCGCTACCCATTCAGTCTGGGCAGTTTTTCCATCGCTTTCTTTTTGTTTGCTGCTTTGTTAGATTATGCTGGATTGGACTTTTTTTTTTTTTAAACGTACGCTCCCGTGTGTTTGAAAGTCATTTTAGCCTTTGACGGGAGAATAAATCGACCATTTATTTATTTTTTGCCCACATCCGTCCCGTCTGTTCTTGGCCGACGCCACACAGCTGTAGTGTTCTTCTGTTTATAATTGCAACTTTTGCTCCTGATACCTCAGACAGAGAGATCTGTGAGCGTGGCTTCTCTCTGTAACCTCTCTAAGAATAGCAGGAAGATGCTCTCTCTGTTTTTATTTTAACTGGGACATGAGTGAGCTTATCATTAGTGCAGCTCACACCAATGTCAGATGGAGAGACAGCGAGACCGAGAGAGAGAGAGAGAGAGAGAGAGAGAGAGAGAGGGGACTTGAGCATGTGTGTAGCGTGTGGCAGGGAGAGGTGGTCTACTAACCAAGTGTAAAGTCCTGCTGTGTGATGCATCGTTTCCAGATCCAGATATGAGTTCTGCCTCCCACCAATACACTGATGCTCAGACAACACCTGTCAAACGCCTCGGCCAAAAAGGAGGCTGATATCAAGCATGAGCCTGAAAATGCTGTTTCCATTCATATGATTTTAGTTTTAATTGCATGAGTGATCTTTTTAGTATACGTCTGCAGCGGTTTCTTGAGGTTTCTGTTACTTTCTGAGTCCTCATGCGGTTTGGAATAAACTATAAGGTGCTGAAAAAAGACTGAATGAGGACAGTTACAAATGTCTTCATTTTTGTATATTAGATGCAAAATATCAGTCATCTTTGCTCAAATAGTGATAAACTTACACCACACTTTTTAATACACCACTCTTCAAATGTTTGGGATTGATAAATAATTTTTCAAAAATGATTTTTGAAAGAAGTCGCATCAAGGCTGCAGTTTTTTTGCTGAAAAAACGGCAAAAACAGTAACATTGTGAAATATGATTACAATTTTTGTTTACACAATATATTGTCTATATAAGTTTTTGTTTACACAATGTATGTGTGTGTGTGTGTGTGTGTACTGTGTATATTATTTACGTGTATATATAAATACAGACCTGCATGTGTATATTTAAGAAAAATGTTTCTATATCAAATACATTTATGTGATATAAATTATATGAATATAATTATAAATACATAAATACTATCTAAACAACACTATGTATTTTGCAATGCAATTAATAGTTTGACAGGACTAATTTAAAATAACCTTTTTCTAAAATCATTCTAATGCGCATTATTTTTATCAATGGCGAACAGGCTAATAGTTTGAATTATTACGACGCACAAAAGAGCAGATTACATTCATAATAGGTTTTCTTTTGCAACATTTAATAGTCTTTGCTGCGACTTTTAATAAATGCTCGTTGCATAAAAGTGTTACTTAAAAAATCTCCAGTCATTCAAATGGTATGGAATAAGACAAACGCCGAAAAAAGCATTAAATGCGAAACCTTTGCATATCTTTGCTGCAGAGAAGTTGTCTCCCGTTCCGTGTTTCACTTGGTCTCTCCTCAGGAAGTTTCTGTCAGCTCTGCTGTGCGCTGACTGTGTCAGGCGTGGCTTGGGTCATGAATATTAATTATGTTATGTGATGTTTGGGGCGCACTGATTTGCGGCAAGGCAGATTTGGCGTTAGCGTGAGTCACTCCGGGGAATTCTACAATGCATAAAATCTATCCGAATAGATCTGATTTATTTACCGTTGCTGAAACGCCATAGAACGACCTTTTACTGGTTCTTAAAAGTAGCCCTTTTACTTTTGTGCTGCGGAACGTTCTTCATGGAACCGTCGACGCCAATAAAGAACCTTTATTTTTAAGTTATTTTGTGAGTTTTAGTCGAGGCGGGCAGACATCTGGATCATCGCGTGTGCATCTGCTCTCCGGTCTGCCACATCCGCGGCTAACATCGGTACACAGCCTCCGTGACGCTTTCTGCTGGCTTCGCAGACACCTTCTCAGCCGTTATCTAACCTACCGCAGAGCTCCGTTTCTGCGCGATAACACTTGCGTGTCTTTAAGCCCGAGTGTGTTTGACTCGCGTCAGAAGTGGACTCGAGGACAGCTGTTCGGTCTCCTTCCTCCAGCCCTCGCGAGGATCTCTTAGCATCAATTATTAATGCCCGTCGTACAATATGCTCGTAGCTTGTGGTCAGTGTAAGATTTGAGGTGTAACCCTCGCTGCCATGGTAACCTTGCAAATGTGATGAGGCCCTGAAGGGCTTTATGTGCTGCCGCCTTATAGATTGGAGAGAGATTGTCCTCGCACAAAACACGCGGAAGCCGGCAGATATGAGAATCTAATCTGAACGACTGCCGTTCGTCGCGCTCGGCTCTGTTAATTGGTCTTTAAGACCATCTGCAGGCTAATTGACTGTCTGCTGTTAAATGCCATTAACTGCACAACCTTTGCACAGCCGATTCATCAATAAAAAGTCGTCAATTATACAGTCGTCATTCAGATATAACGAGCGCTTTTGCAGGTTTCGCCATGTGCGGAGAGAATGAACCCTATCATTATGTGGAAAGTTAAAGTTGTAGAGTATGGGAGCATGTTTTTTATTTCGCTTTACCATTCGCTTTATACTGCAATACCTGCGTGGACTACATGTTAGGATTTACATTATTAACGAGCAAGAGCAAGAAGAAACATTAACCTGATGTTTTATGTGCAGTTTTACACCTTTAAGCTGTTATAAGCTACTTTGCACTTTCTATTATTCTTGCATTTCTTGTGTGTATTAGGTTCTGACTAAAAAGAAAATGTGCAAATGACATTCCTTTCGAATCGAATGCCAAAAGCGATTTTTCAAGAACTGCATTTAATAGACGCTCGCGCTCATGCTCGCCAAAGCTGCATTTATTTGATTAAAAATATATTAATATTGTGAAATATTATTTCCGTTTTAAATATTTCTTTCTTCTCGAATATATTGTAAAATGTAATTTATTCCTGTTATGCAAAGCTCGATTTTTCGGCAATATAGCTCCAGTCTTCAGCGTCACATGATTCTTTAGAAATCATTCAGATAAGCTGATCAGCAGTTCAAGATGCGTTTCTTTCTTGTTATTAACATTGAAAACACTTGTAATAAAAAAAAAGCCCAATGTAATGTAACATCATAAATGTCTTGACTCTGACTCTTTATCGATTTAATGCGGAAGAAAGCACACATTTCTTAATGAGCCTAGTAGCATTAAATAATTTTTTTTCCAAGTGAATTTCCGTCCTAGATAGATGGCTAGATGCGTGTACGCTGTATTAGAGCATGCTGTAGTCCTGTCCTAAAGCTACTTGCCGTGTTCGAGGCACATCGCTTACAGCCTAATGTCTGATATGTACTTATTCCTGTTTGAAAACGGATAATTAACCACTAATCCTACATTGGAAAAAAAAAAAAAAAAAAAAAAAAAGATTATTGTCTGACATTTAGAGAGTGCTGTACAATGCTCGGCTCAAGTGGCCTTTTTCCAGGCTCTTAACTCCGCTTGGCCCGTGTCTGATCTTATGGTCATGTGAGTAATCCCTTTGTAGACACACTTTGATGGTTTGTTCATTAGCGCGCTGTACGGTCCCCCCCCCCTCTTTTGTAATTCCCTAAGGTAGTTCTCCCTAATTTACTCTTGTGGATTTTAACAATGACCCTGAAGTCTTGTGCGCATGAGCTCTGGCCCTTTTTTCCTCGTCGATCGCTTTGCTGGTTGCGTTAAACGCGTTTTCGGCCTTTGTCTCTTTTACTGGACAGAAATAGAGAGAGAGAGAGAGCATTGTTTAGAGAGGGAAGGGAATCAAGACACAGGTCAGACCCTTGCATCAAAATGTCCATTTCCGTTTTTTATGTCAAAGCAACATCTCATTTTAAAGAAGCGTTTTGAACAGCCCACGTCTCACTGCCAGTAGCCAGCCTTTTAAAATATGCAACATAATATTAATCGTCTCTTTTGTTTAAGGTATATCTGCCAAGTTATAATTAGATTTGAACTTTTAATTAAAAATGCGAGTGCCGCTTTTCTGTGTGAGATTTGCATTTATGCATTTGGCAGATGGTTTTATACAAAGTGACTTTTTTTTTAGTGTATGCTTTCTTTGGGAGTCAAACATGACCTTGGGATTTTTGCGATGCAGTATTAGCCCACCTTTAAGTCTCTACAATGTATTGGTTTCTAGATACATACAGCGTTAATGACCGTTTATGAGATTTTTGGACTGTTTTCACCAGTTACAAGAACCTAACCCTCATAAAAAAAAAAAAATAAAAAAATATTGGTTTTGGACCATTTCTGGGTAAGGTTTCATCATTCAAGCATAAAGCGATTCAAGCGTAACGATAATAATTTAATGATGTTGTGAATTTCTTTTTGGTAATTTGATAAAATGTTGGTAATTAACATTTAATACATTTTTAAAATGTAAAGTTATATTTGTTGACATTAGTTCATAATGTGACTCAAAATGAACAAACAAAGAAAAATTAACTAACATTGACAAGATGACTAAATAATGTTAATTAATGGCTCACTGTGAAGGTTATTAACTGAAATTAAAAGGCTAGCTGAAATAAAACAACTGACTGACTGAATGAATAAATAATCAAACAATTGGTAATAACAAATAAAAACACAACAAAATCTATAATTACTATAATAGTTTCTTGATACTAATATAGCACTATTACGTCATGTACATTAGAGCATTAACTCAGTTATCACACGTTTTCGTAGTTTGTCGTCACCTTATAAAGGCAAAGTCATTCATTGAATGTATTGAAAATTTCCAATGATTTTTGTCCCCACTTTACCTCTTTTTTTTTTTTTTTAGGTTTTATTTATTTATTTAGGTATTATTCTATCTATCTATATATATATATATATATATATCTATATATATATATATATATATATATATATATATATATATATATATATATATATATATATATATATATATATATATATATATATTTTTTTTTTTTTTTTTTTTGTGTGTGAAAAAATAAACCAAAAATAAAGTAAATTTGTCAAGATTTATCAAAGGGAGATTCAAATCTTGAAGTATCCCGATTTGCTAAAATGAAAGATGTTTGATAAAGCAAGCGATAAAGGTGCATGTTAAAGTGAGTGTTAACCGTGAGGGCGCTCTGATATGGTAAAACCACAGTGTGAGAGCCATATCGCAAACCGGGCAAAGCACCAAAATGTCTGTGGTTTTGTGTCATCTGAAGTGTGGACGTTTAAACAGGTGTGTCTATCCAGTCTGAGCTCGGTCCCTGTCAGATCGGTCAGATAGGAGTCTGCTGTGCTGTGATGTGAGATCAGTGTAGCTGACAGTATCTCTGAAGGCGGATCTATAATCAGTGATTCTGAAGAGTGGCCATCTCTTATCAGAGAGACGCACAAAGACACGCTCGTTCAAGAACACAGACTGCATCAGAGGCAAACAAGAGCAGGCACAAAGAAGGACTGAGTGTGTGTGTGTGTGTGTGTGTGTTGTCTGTGGAGGTGAAAATAATGTAATTTCACATTAATTTGGTTAAGAAACGGATGCATTTCTCTTGTTTCATCTAAAAATGTCTTATTTCAGCAGCAATATCTGAGCATGCAAACCATGATCAATTTATTTTAGATAGCTCTTTATATCATATTGCATCGTATCATATATCACATCATATCATATCATAGCATACTGTATCATGTCATATATCATATCATATCATATCATATATCATATCATAGCATACTGTATCATGTCATATATCATATCATATCATATATCATATCATAGCATACTGTATCATGTCATATTTCATATCATATATCATATCATAGCATACTGGGTCATGTCATATTTCATATCATATTTCATATCATAGCATACTGGGTCATGTCATATATCATATCATATTAGAATGAACAGAGTAGCAACTAATGCTTTCTTTTTAACCAGTCAGAAACACTCTCTACTTATCATTATATATATATATACAGTATATATATATATATATATATATATATATATATATATATATATATATATATATATACACATACACACTGTGTGCCAAATTATAATGCAAGTTGAAATTCTGGTCCATATAGTTTTTTGCAAGAACACGTTACCAATTGCAAAACACTTCAGCCTTAATAACTACTATTGGTTTTGTATTTAATCATATACTATAAGTGATAATTTAATGCATGCACTGCAAAAAATGCTTTTCAAGCCAAGATTTTTTGTCATGTTTCCAGCCAAAATATCTAAAAATTCTCAAAGCAAGAAGGATCTTCTAGACAAGCAAAAATGATTGTCTTGTTTTCACAGAGTCAGAATTAAGTGACTTTTTGCATAGAACAAGAAAGATAATCTGCCAATGGGATACTTCTAAACAGAAAACAAGATTATTTTGCTTGTTTCAGGTAAAGACTTGCTTAATTTTGACTCGTTTTAATTTTTTTATTGAAAAGCATTGTTTGCAGCCCAGAAATAGATAAAACTAAAAAATTATAAAATGCCCATTAGAATACTAATGAATACTAACAATACCAAGTTTGGGAATGACCACTGGGCAGAAAAGTGCTCATTGGGTCTGCAAAGCCAAAAAAAACAAGTGGAGAAGAAAAGATAAATGCTAGCTGCAAAAGAGTTAAGAAATAATGTCAAGAATCAGGTGAGAAACCATCAGGAAGCATTTATTCTCCAGCGCTATCATTTTCCGAAGAACAATGTATCAGATTCTCAGAGACTTTGCTTGGGAACAAAATCCTAAAAAATGACCCTCACTTAATGAGAATAACATACTGAAGTGTTGTGAAATAAGATGAAAGAGAAGTTGTGACTCTTAAAGGAACAGCATCGCAGAATCTATTAGAAGCTCATATTAGTTCACCTTTGCAAGACGGACGTCTCAGGATAGGAGAGCTCCCCAAACTTACTGCTAGATTTAGTCATTTTGCCATTCGATATCGCCATTTTGAGAATTATTGATGAATTATTTTTAAATTCAAGTAGAACTTTATGCATTCGGCCTTGGATTTGCTCACTTGATTAGAAAGCAGTTTAAGTAGCCAAGTGGCCCTGGCTTACAGTGCACCTTTACTTTATGTGTGAGTGTATTTATTCTTATCAGAGCGTATTGAAGTATCCAAGTAACACTGTTGAGTTCTGTTTTTAGACTCTTTCGAGGCCTTGCGGATCGATATAGAGCCCAGCTACCAAATGAATGCTTCTTAATGAGAGGGAAAAAAACAGGAATTAGTCTGTGTCTGCAGCAGTGCTTATAGATTTCCAAAGACTCGGCCTCTCTGTCACTATCTGTTTGGAAATCTTTTTTTTTTTTTTTTTTTTTTTCCAGGATAGCCCGATAAAGGATTAGGCAAACTGTTGTGAATCTTTTTGAAAAAGTCACATATTATAGTTTTATTTATGTTGTGTTCCCCCTCTGAAGTCCACTTATAATGTTATAAGCTTTTGAGCAAAAAGAGTGCTTAAACTTTAAGACAATTTTTCATATTGAGTCCATATTTCCATATTAATTCATTTAAATGTTATATATATATATATATATATATATATATATATATATATATATATATATATATATATATATATATATATATATATATACACTTATCATACACACATATAGACTTTTTGACTCTTAAAAATAAATATACTGTATTTATTCATTACTTTTCTGTTGTCATCGAATAAAAATAATAATGCTAACAATCTATTTTGTTTCCACACAATTCCCAGTAAAGTGTTCATCGCGAGTGGTCATGTTGAGATGGTTCACGTGCCTGATGTCAGAAAGTTTTTGGAAGTTCAAACGAATCCTTTCAGCAGATTGGTTTCAGAACGCACGCTTTTCACTGCGCCGTGGAGGATGTTCGAAGTAATGAAACGGTTACAGAATGTTTTCATGCTACACTGAACTCTTCTACCTCAAAAGATCGATGAAAATGTGATGCCTCAGATTATGACCCCTTTAAGAAGTGGAGCTTCTGTCCGTTCTTGTCCTCGTCTGCTCCTCTCTCCTCCCGGTTTCACCTCTTTCTCTGCGCACTCGTGTGTCCTTGGAAGTGATAGCTAAGTGTTTGTCTCTCTGTGCTCCCTCCCCGGCCTAATGAGGATCAGTGTTGTTTTAAACATGAAATCGGAGTCTCGGCTGAGAGCAATCAATACACGGCCATTACTTCTCTCTGTGAAGAAGCAGTCCGTCTCTCTCTCTCTCTCTCTTTTCTCACACGCCCGTCTCTTGTCTCAGCGTATTTTCTGGTATCGGATATTGGCTTTGAGGGGGTTATGAATTGTTGGCTCCCAAGGGCATCTCCGTGTGCCGCTCTGCCAATTACACCTCTGAATAATGGCCCCCATGGAGGTGGCTGACATGCCTCGGCTGGAGTCTGATACATATACACACCAGAGGATGACCAGACCTGAGCAGAACCCCGACTTGGACCGGAAACGAGGCCCAATCACGTCTGACTGTAAAGACGTCATTGAACTTCTGTTTCAGATCAATTACTGTTTAGACCCAATTTGATTACAGCCTCGTTTTAGTAAGCTGACACTTTTTTTTAAAGCTGCTACTTTCTGTCGAAGTGATCTCGCGTAAAGTTTTCGGTGTTTATTCTGGCTTTAAGCCGCAGAGTTAAACGAACTTTGCGCTGCTGGTCAGAAGTCTGTGTTCATTTTTCTGTAAGCGTGAACATCTGGCAGACTCTGTAAATGATTCTCTATTAGATCAGTCTCTTGCTGTAGGGTTTGTGATTTAGGTCGAATTTCACGAATGATCACCTCATCCATCGCTCGAGATGCCATCACAGGCTTTCTGTGCTTACGTGCAGCATCTGCTATTACGTTAAACTTGCCAAAACAGCATTTTTATTCCTTTTTTCCCCGGAATAGTTGTTTAGTTGCACCAACACTGAACAGTTATTGTATTTTGCTTGGTCAAAATACAGTAATATTGTGATGTATTATTACAGTTTAAAATAGTTGTTTTCTATTAAAAAAATATTTGAAAATATGCATTTTTTTTCAGCATTATAACTCCAATGTTCGGTGTCATATGATCCATCAGAAATCATTCTAATATGCAAATTTGCTGCTTTAGAAATATTTATTATTACCATTAATTTATTTTTTGACAAATGGAAAATTTAAAATTTGGACCAATTTGAAATACTAAATAAAATTGTTATAATCCATTGGAATTTTTTTAAGGGATGTTGTATTTTTATATATATATATATATATATATTCTGCTGTATCTCCTACCTAATTATGAAAATTCAGTCATTCTTTGTGCCTGATGTCACCAGCAGATGTTTTTTTTCTTTGCGAGTTACAAAGAGAAAGTTCTCAATATAAAAAAAATAAAGCTCTTCAATAAAGTTATGGATAAGAAATTGTTTAAAATACAAGTAAAATTATTGCCAATAAATCAGTTATGTCTGTACCTCTATCTCTAAACTCTGACATCTTTTGAGTCGAGAGAAGAACACATATCCAATAAAGGCTTGCTCTTTGTTTTACCTCTCGATCTCACGCATGCATTATACAGATGATATGAAATGTTATGTCAAGTTTTATGTTAGTGACTCTAAATAAGCAAAAATGTTGGTTTCGAGAACTATGACAGAATGCAACAATTCATGATTCTATTTAAATGGAGCTATTTAAATTAGCCTGTACTTTTCGCATGGCTCTAGAAAAATAAAAAAATCGAATTTTATGGATAGAGGGCAGCACGGGACTTATATGACAATTATGTGCTGCTATTTTTTCCTTTATCCGCCATCCCTTTTCATTACCCAAAAGTTTTCATTCTCTGCCCTGCAGAAGAAAGAAAATGATGCCGCTTGAGTGATGTCAGAATTTTCATTATTGCGTGAACTTTCCCTTTAAATGTTAAAGATATATAAACAAGAACAAGCCCAGGGATTTGTGGTGCTGCAAACTGTAAGCGGAGCATCTCGTTAATTAACGGCTCATTGAGGGTATTTTCAATCTGAAGTAAGAGAAGCGTACCCCTTTGTGGCCAGCACAAGAGGAGTCTGGGAAAGCTGACATACTCCCACACGCTGACACATGCTTGCTGACAGCATTCCCCTGGCTCACACATTCGTTTGGCCAGAGTATTTCTCTGTCTTCCACTCCGGTCCAGAGAGCCCTCATCCCGCTTTCATGTGCCATGCGCTAGCCCTGGGCAGGAGAGGACACACCTGGGGCGCGCGGCGGGCATGTCAGCCGCCGGTCCGGCTCTCGCCAGCCTCTCACACACATTTACTGTGATGAACTAAACTATGATGTTCTCTTCACGATCCTCTGCCAAGGCTGCTGGCTGTCTCCCAAAGACGGGAGCAAGACGGAGGAAGGGAGAGGGAAGAGGATTTCGACAGGCTGCCGCTTTCTACGGTACGTCCTGGAGCCGATTTTTTTTAATTTCAGCATATTTTCCGCCTCTAGATCTGTCTGTGCATCATACTGATGTTTAATTTCTCTCTGTCCCAGGCAGGTCTTCCCAGCGGATTTGAGGAATGGCGCTGGCTCCGGATGTATCCCTCGCTGTACAAAGCGGAAATGCGGTTTTCACACACCCTTTCGGCCGAAAGACGGGTCAAAATGGGATAAAAATGCCATTCTATTCGAGATCGAAGAGAAACGGTTTCCCCTGCTTTCGCAGAGATGTATGTGGTGTCCCAGAAACGCCTATATCAGACATATCTGTCGGGTAACAGGACAGTTTATGCAGAAATGTGAAAAAACGCTTAGTGACACGCCCCCCTCGGGCAAAACCCCGCCCCCCAAAGACAAGTCAGCGAACCCTGACGTGCAGAGAGTGTTTCTGATGAGCTATAAAATGCCACTACTGTCATTCTGTGCGAGCACTTTATAGGAAAACTGACAATTTTTTTTGCTGTTTTCTACTTTTACAGAGACGCGCGCTTTCCCAGATCACTTATTACAGTAATATCTGTCAGGTAGTTGGATTTTTTTTACGTGTGAAATTTCCCAAAATTTTAGCAATGTTTTTATACCTATAATCTGAACCTCAAAATTACTTACAGGTCGTTTCATTCGTAGCGTGCAATATTTGTGATGACGCCTTGAATAAAACCGCTTAATTTAGATGTTACCTGAAGCATTTTTAGGTTAGCTTGTTAAAATGTGTTTTACAGGGCTCTGTGAGCGGTGTAATTTATTCCAAGGTTAGCATGTTTGATGATGTGTTTATGCTGATATGCCAGTGCCCGTGCATTGGGGGGGTAATCGTATTTTGCTTCTCCATATTCAAGTAAATGAAGATACTGAAAAATTATTTTTATTTCAGTTATGCATATCTGACTACCAAGTTTTCATGAATGTAATGCATAATAAATGCTTAATATATACATAATAAAGAATAAATCAAAGTTAAGGATAATGAGGATTTTGATACAATTTGTCACGATATGATGAAAAATAATTTTTATATTTAGAAATATTTGTATTTTATAATTCAAGAACACGTCCAGGTCATATTTCAACCCGAAATAACAAAAGTAAGAAATTACTTTTACTTACATTTACCTCACTTTTAAGCAACTCGAATCAATCTTATCCGAGACCGCCATATTTTGCATATTTTGATTCTCATTAATGCAATGCTGAACAAACAAATAGCGATATAAATAAATAAATGAAGCATTTGTTCATTAAGACCCCGCTGCACTGCTTTTACGATTAAAATATAACGTGATTAAAACGCAAAAAAATTTGAGAACAATTCCCACAGTAAAGAAAGGTGATTTTAGGCGAAATATCTTGCCTAAAAATTATATGCAATTTTTTTATTTAAATTTTTGAAATGTGACACGTTTTAGTGACATTCACCCCGAGACAAAAGCACAGACGCCACATGTATGATGTCTTGACGTATTACATCGGGTTACAGAGCCCTTCGACTCACGACCTAACGCGCAATTGTATTTTTTTCGTTACGAACAAGGGGGCAAAGGGTGATGGCGAGCGCTCTCCGGAATTATAATTAGCTCAAACGCGCCACCTATCGGTCAAGAGCAGCAGCGCGCTCCTGTTCAAAAAGTGTCCGCGCTATCAGTGACGACAGACACCGAGAAACTGATGGAAGGGGAGATGGAGTAGAAAGCGGGAGGAGGAGAGAGGGGAATAAAGGAGGGGTGGCGGAGACATTGTGATTTTCTTCTTCTTCTTTCTTATTTAATTGGTCCTCCGGGATCCGGGGCGAGTCCTCCGTTCGCAGCTGCGCAGCTTTAATTGGCTGGAGATTCCACCAAAACACTATTGGAAAAAGCTGAGAGTTTATACAGTTTAGACCCCGGTCCCTTCTGATAAGCCCACTCGTTACCGAGAGCGCCGCTGGACGAGCTTTACGCGGAGGCTCTCCAGAAGCCCTTTCAGATCTCAGACGCGCATCAGCCAGTGAGATCTGCGCGCGCGTCTCCACACCGACGCGCAACCTCTCCGTCCGCCTCACTCTTCGGAGAGCCATCGACGAGCGCGCATCCGGTAGGAGAGCATCACAGGACAAGAGTTTCGGGCAGAGCTCGCGCCGGACCCCCGCTTTTCCACGATTTCGCCCCTGGATGCGTGCACGCGCGCCGCCTTCGAGACTTTCCCGTCAGTTGAAGTTGCTCGCAAGAATGTGTTGGAATTTCGTCTTTATCTTCTGGACGGAGAGACGTCGGTGCGCTCGCGCTGAACACGCAACAAACTAAACGCCCGGGAACTCCAGCGTTCCGCAGAAAAGTCGTTCTTTTCTAAAGGGGATTATTTCGAAGGGCGGCGATCTTACAGGCTCGAACCCCGCGCGGAGAAAAGGTAGGCGCGGACGTTACTTTCGAGCTGCGTGTTTTGGCGTGAGGTTCAAAATGCGGGTTTGAGGGCTAAACGTTAACGTCGATGCCCGCACCCAAACACAGGACCGTTTTGTGAGGTAAAAACGCTTCATCTAATTTAACGCGGCTTAGTCAAGTCCGAAATAGCCAGGCTGCGTAAATTACATCGGTGAAATTCATTTCTTAACATTAAAACCATGTCGAAGTTGCTGCACATGCTTACTTTTAATAGTGCGTACTAGATATGAGAGAACTTTTCTAACTAACGAGTGTGTGATTTTTTTATTATTATTTTTTTTATTTAGCCCCGCTAGCTGATAAATGCATCAGCCCGTTCAGACATATTTAAAATGAGCTGCGACTAAATGCTCGTGAATTTAAACTTTAGACTGTGGAGAAATTCTGCCGTGAATTTGACAGATTATTATACTAATCTGTCACACTGAAGTGGTGCGATTTCTAGTAGCCTACACTTACCACAGGTTCAGTCCTACTGGAAAGGGCGCGACACCTGGGGGGCTTCGACGTCCCCTTAATTGAGGCTGAATCTCTCAATAAAAGGCAAAAATCGGTCGGGGCCCTAAAAGGATACGAGTATGTAACTTTTAAAGGCATTTTAATGAGCATAAAAGTAGGACTTGCAAGTTAGTGGAATAATAGACGCCCGCGAAGTCGCGGTCGCCTGAGGCGGTTACTATAGCAACAGTACGCCGCTCGAGGACTTTCAGTTAGGATAAGTATGGACGGACTACACACGGAAAAAAAAGACAAGTACCTCTCCTTTAATCACTTCATTTTGGAGGTACAAGTGGCAAATATATCACAGAAAACGTTTGCGTTTTGTCTCCGAATACTCTACAATTCTACGCTATACACAAGTGTTAGCAAATGGGCTATCATTGAAATGGGTGACATATGCTATGCTAACACTTAATGTGCGGTACAGCAATTTAATGACTATTTTTTGAAGAATTTCTTTGGAGATTTCTGTATCGTTTAGATTCATTACTAAGTTATATTAGCGTTATGTCAAACTCAAGTGCTAAATAATGCCATTTATTTATTGTCAGTGCCTGTTAATTATTAAACAGATGAAACAAATACAGTCATAACCAGTCATAAAGTTGATTGAACATTATTTCTCAGACCTCTGTTGGAAAAATCAGTTTAAGATGACCATCAACCGGTGCAGGTTTGTCAATAGGTTGTTGTTAAACAGCTACCATTTTCCAAAAAAATCAGTTTGTCTGCTCTAAAGTAGTATTACCTGCTGGTCCAAGATGTTTGGAAATCTAGAAACCATATCTTGCGTGCTAAAATAGAGTTTTATTTTTACAGCAAAAAGTTGTCTTTCTTGCCCTGTCCAGCTTGGTACTGAATTCCGGTCAGGTTTAATAAATCATGTATTTGATCGTCCTTAACCGCCCACCAATTTCAGAAATAACCCATGATTGCTGCATTCAATCCCATCAAACAATAGCGCAGCTTCTGTAATCTGCAGATAATCCAAGGTTTGGCAAATGAATTGTCTGTTCTTAACCCCCATGCGTGCATGCACTGGAACAATGCGGGGATAAAAATACTTCAACTGGTGAATAATGTTTTGTTAGGCTACTTTAATCTCTGATGAGGAGGATGATGATGATGATGATGATGATGGTGGCATGATTCTGGCTGCAGGAGCGCTCGTTTTAATGCTGAGCTCGTGCTGTGCTGTGCTGTGGTGTGGTGTCCCGTGCAGTGATTTTGGCTATCGTTGTTTCTCCCTGCAGGTAATGAGGGATCGCACCTGAAGATGGAGCTTTTCTGGATTTTATTATTTTCTGTATTCCATCGCTACGTGCAAACGCAAGGAGTTTACGGTAAGGAGAAAATATGCTAATGTTCAGGTTAGGGGTCTGGTAGGTTGAAAGTCGTAGGGCATCCTGTTATGGGATGTACTGGTATTTCCTTGCATGACAAGACTGCGCCACCCTTGTTTTCAAGCGCATTCAACGTCTCAGCATTGTTTTTTCTCTCTTTTGAGAGATGCTATGCATGTTGGATTTTCACATACGACAGATAGCGGTGGGTCATCGCAAGCAGGTATGACAGATTTGCGGAGTGATATCAATCTATTTCCACAAACTCAACGACTCTGTTCAATTAGATCATTATCAAGTAGGGTAAATACTTCATGACTATAATGAGAATGGAGAAATCCTTAGAAGCCTTCATCAAAGAGCCTTATTCCATCACATGATTGTGATAATTGCAAACGTGTGCGATTCACGTTTTTTCTCCATTTATTTCGCGGCAAGGTCGCGTTCGAGTAAATGGGCGGAAATCTCTCTCCGGGATGACACTCATTCACCTCCGTGCTTGCCAAAAATGATTTCTTCTTTGCATAATTAATCTTTTTATATTGGTGTACCCTCTGCATTTACTGCACTTACTGTCAGTTTGTGAAAGGACTTAAAGAGCTCAATTAAATGTGCGGCGAAGAGAGAAACACTTGTCTCAGTTTGTCATATTGAGAGAACATTTAGAGCCTCTGGAACATTATGCCATGTTAAAAAAGAGATTATTTGGTTTGTTATTTGTTGTTTTGGGATGGTGAAAGCTTGAACACCCAAGTGGGTGGTGATCTTCCAAGAATTCGCTCTTTGTAAAATCTTTGCCAGTTTGTCACAATTACGATTAAGACGTTTTTTGGTAATATTGCACTAATATATCCATCTTTTTGTACAAGCGGCTGTTGAGGTTCCATATAATTAAGAAATAAAGAATGAGAATGTGATATTTACTTGAGTAGATTGCATTCTGTAGATTAGTTTTTTAGCGGGACGAGTAGAAACCTATACAGAATATTTACATTCACTTTATTAAGTCCTCTATAAGTCCTCTATCTGTAGCTGGATGACGTCTTTCTCCCACACCCTCGCCTTTTTATCTTCATATCTCATCACGTACATGCCGTCTCACCTGACTTTTAAAATTAATGTCACGCCATACGTTTCTACCCCAATCACTGTAAGACAATGTTGACTGACCTTTTTAGTCTTTATTACTTTTAGTCATGCGAGTGCGCCAAGTTTAATTTTGTTGTGAAGGCCTCCTTGCTGGGAGCGGAGTAAGAAACGCCTTTACGGTGCGAGAGAGAATGCCAGCTCAGTTAATTAAGGGCGGCAAAGCCCAGGAGTGAGCGAGACTTCACTCGCACTCCTCTTCCCACTTTATGTCTCTGCTATGGGAGCTGTTAACTCTGTGATCGTGACTTTATTACTTTTACAGGATTAATCTCACAAAACCAGGTCACCATGTCCAGGTCGTGTAGGTTGATTATTTTATTTCATTTTATTTTATTTTATTTTAAATCGTTAAACTTTTTTTTTTTTATACATAGAATGTTAGTATGTTTTTTACATAGAATGCATATTCTAATTATATTTTAATGTGTACTAAAATGTATTCATATATATTATTTTTTTAAAAGTAAATATTGTTAGGACCTGCAGCAGTTTTTTTTACTTGTTGGTGATATTTTATGGCATTTTGTTAAGACCCTTTTTTCATTGTGACAGTAATTGCATAATTAAGCACGTTTACTTGTCCAAAAAAATCTGGATGCTTAACTTTATTGATAATTATTATTTTTTTGTTTGTTTGTATGTAGTTCCAGTTATTCTTAATGGCTATTGGTATTAATTTGCATTACTTGACAGTAATCCAACCGTGTCATTTATCTCTATTAACATAAAAATAGTAAATACATGATATTTATTTATTATTTTCTTTGGAAGAAATCTACTAAAAATGAAGAAAAAATCAACTTCAGCAACGGCCTTGTTTATAATAAAATGTTTCTTATTGTGCATAAATAATCTGTGCATGTTATTTAAAAATATCAAACAACTTTCCTTTTTCGCTAACTTAAAAAATAAGTTATTCTGCCATAAATAATTGGGCAGTTTTTTATGATTGTCAACTGCGTTTCATGTTCATGTTTCTTTTAGCAAATCATATTTTTTCTTTTAATTTTGGGATGAAATATGACCTGAATATTCTGCTGAAATGTTTCTATGTTCCCCCTCTCAGAAGATTTGCCCTCTGTCCCTTATCTCTCTCTATCCTGCTCAAATGTGCTAATGTCCCTCCTCTCACTCTTTCTTCTCGCTGAATCTGGTCTATGTTTCTCCATGCAGCTGAATGATTTCATTACTATCTCATCAGACTATCTCTCTCGCTTGCTTTTTTCTCATGGCCTGTCATGCACTGTCTCTCTCTTCTCTGCTTTGTCACTCTTTTCATCTTCCTCTTCCCATCTGCACTGTGTTTCTCTACAGTTCTCTGCTTCTGCTTATTCACTGTGTAGTTTTTGATGTGTGTGTGTGTGTGTGTGTGTTTGTCACTCTGCTAAAATTCTATTAACCTGTGGGTCAGCATGTTTGCCCTATGGTGACTGCAGTTTTATTTTAGTTTTAGCGGCCCGTGGCGTGTATGTGTCAGCGAAGGGGATTCTCCCGGGGATCGATGGAGATCCGCCCCGAAGCTGAATTTTATTACACCGAAAGCAGCTCAGAGCAAATTTTCACCTGGTTTACGTCTGGATATAGGTCAGCGGTGAATGGTGATGCAAACACAAAGAAGTGTGGGTTAATGTGTGCAGTGTGAATGGACAGAAGGTGATGTGTGCGTGTCCACAGGCGGACATGACAAAGAGTTTGCGAGAGTGAACAGTTGGCATGCTTTGACTAATGCATGAGAATCTGGGCAGGGGGAAGAAAATACCATCAAAGACTATCCAAAAAGACTACAGGCGTTTCATACTATTCTGCACTGTCAGAGAAAATAGTGAAATGCCAACTTTAGGGGTGCAACTGCTTTTACAGGGGCAGTATCCTCAAAGCTACACCGTTGTGCCTTAGCTACCCTTAAAGGATGCAAATGAGCGTCTTAAAGGGTACGTATTAGTGCTTAAAGGCACTGGTTCTCAAAGTGTGGGGTGCACAGATGCTGTTGGGAAATAGCGGCAGCGTTCGAGTGTGTGAAGAGCAGTTGGCTCTCTGGCTTCTATAAAGCAGCACCGAATGCCAATTTCTCTGCATCTTTCTTCTTCAGAGCGTTGACTTTACGCCGTCTCATCAAGCCTGACATAGAAGATCCACGCCATAGAGAAGCAAAGATTCAGCGGATGGCATCACAGCTGCTGTTGTGAACCCGCCGCTCCCCTTCAAAAGCAAATGTGCACTAGATTTTTGAAAAAGTTTAAAGGGGCAATGTGACCAAAAAAAACACAAGAGAACCAATGCAAACAATGTTTGTGTTTTTTGACGGTGTGGGTTATATCCTGGGTTAGTAAATAACATCAAATAATATTGTATTAATATTGTGTACACAACCACACTATAATGATGAAAATCCACCTTCCTGAGCCGAGGAAGAAGGGAATGTGCCCCCGATCTACTTAAATGCATTTATGCCTGCACAAATAATTTGCGCTCTATAGTTTGCTGGTTCCACGACGAATGCAGCTAGAGTTAACAGTCTGTCAGAGAGTAGAGCTCATTAGCCTTTAAAGTGACATACACCAAAACAGGCTGCCTTGAGCAGAGCTGTTCCTGAAAAGGTGGAAAGATGTTGCTTAATCAGATGTTAATTTAGTTTAATTTAATTTATTATTTGCCCTCTTAGTGCTAAATGAGACACAATGGTACTGTCCCAGTGACAATTAAAAGTACTATTTTAATTGTATTTTCTTAATAGTTATATGATATATAATTGTGACTGTATAATGATATATAGTTATAGATATATAATTTATTATATATCAAAATAGTTTTTTATTATATTAAAATATATCATTAAAAATATATATTTTTAATATATATTTAATATATATTATATTAAAATATATTTTTATGTAAATTATTAGAATTTTTCAAATTGTGACATTATTTCGCAGCCTTAATAAGGCACTTAAGTAAAGGTACCTTATAAAGTACCTTTATATTGGGTTTTATGGGACTTGGTGTCCTTTGAAATAATTGTGTAACTTTAGGTTTACGGCAATCTGAATCCAGTCACAACTGTATTCAAATGTTAAAACAATGATGCTTTATTTTTAGTGTATGAATTGTTTACAGTGTCATTGCTTTCTTTCAAATCACACAAATCACACTAAGGTCATGAGGGATACATACAAAAGTACAGATGTCTGTAGCATAATTCAGTATAAAAATCAGAATTCTCTGTTAGTAGCCAAGGCCTTGCTTTCTCTCTCTCTCAGACCAGCTCTTGTGTTCAATTATACAACACAACTCCTCTCATTCATCTCTTACATGTGTTTGAGGTGTGTATGTCTTTTTTGTGGTCAAGGAAAAAAACCCACCAGTTTCAGGCAGCGAGAAACTGGCAGGCATTTGTTCAGGAAGTGATTTGGTGGAAAGGTCATGAAGAGAGGCAGGAGTGTATAGATGGAGGGTGTACTGTGTAAGACTGGTGTAAGCGTAACATTGACCTGGCTGTGGGCATCATGTATACGGTTGGGTGTCTTGTGATTTTTTGCGATAGCGGTGACTGATAAAAAAACAAATAAACAATCAACAATTTCCCCAAAGAGGACGGATTGGCCATTAGCACTATAAACACATAATGTCGGTTTAACCGAGTATAAAGTTTTGAATGATAAAACAAGGGCAAAAAACAACAATGTATCGTTTATCACGGTTACTCAAGCTCTCTAATCCTTCTGTTTTTTTACAGTAGCCTGGAACATATTTTCTGCCTCATTTTGTGATAAAAAGCTACCTTTAGCAATACATTTGGCCATTTGACTGGTATTATTGTGGAGTAAAAAGGTTATCGTGATTTCTTCTGTTTGACAACAGATTGAAAAATGTGAATACAAGGGAAGTTTAGCTTTAGGCATTTTAATTGAATCCCCGCATGCTCTCACACTGTAAAAAAATAACTTATTACCCTGCTGCCTGAAATTTTTTAGTTGAGTCAACTTGAAATTTACTTAATTTAAGTGACAATTGGAATATTTTAGTTGACTAAACTAACAAATTTTAGTTATTTCAAGTTGAAACCCGCTTTTTCTTTACAGCGCAGTTTGTGTTTTTAAGTCAGAATGTGAAAACAACATGCACACTCACGAGACCACAAAGATTTGTTGGGTTTGTCGTTCATGTCCCGAAATGACTGGGTTTCGGTACCCAAACCTAATCACGTGTATATATTACGTGTCAATTTTCATTAATGGCACTTTGGTTTGAGGAGGAACGCTTCTCCACCTCTTAGCTTTTCCTGGTAGTTTGTGTGTGGACTGGAAGAAAGGGTATGAGATTAATATGACTGCTGTCTGTCAGTCAGAAACTGCCCTGGAATCAGAATCCTCCAGAAAGAGTAACTGGAGTCTGTCATTCATAGGATTCCTTGCCTTTTCACTCCATTATCTGCTGCTCCACAACAGCCCGGGACTTCTGACCTACGCTACATGTTATAATCTCATAACATACAGAACACTACTGTGCAAAGGTATGAGGTCAGTAAGGTTTTTCCCTTTACATTTTACCCTTTGATAATACCCTCATCAATGCGTTACATTGATAAAAAGTGACAGGAAAGATATTTATAACGTTAACAAAGATTTATGTTCTTTTGAAGTATTTATTGAACATAGAATTCAGAAAAAAATGAATAACAGTTTTAACAAAAAAAACATTAAGCTGTTTTCAAAATTGATAATATTAAATGTTTCTGGAGCAGTATACATATTAGAATGATTTCTGAAGAATCTGTTGAGCACGACAGACATCTTTTACAAATATTCAAATATTTTACAGACCCCAAAGGTTTAAACCTCAGCGTGCCTTAATTAATTTTTGTAGTAGTTTATGCTCGTATTTCTGGAAGGGCTGGTTTTACATTGCTAAGATAGATTAAATACAAAAATAGAACCCTGTGTTATAAGGTTAAATGTTTATGTGGTCAAAAGGTAAGAGGCTTGCAATGAGATCATAGGGACTCGAGATAAAATCCCGCGTGATAAGATTACATTTTTTAGCAAACAAAGTAGAAGCAGCACATCTGACTGTCCGATCTGTTTTGTCTGAACTACTTTCACATGATTTTACAGACTTGATTAACTCGACCTCTACAACCCCTCTTCATGTTTGCCACATTTTTCATCCTAAATCAGTTGTTCACATCAAATCCCGTTTGCATTGCCGTCCGTCCTCTAGAAGTATGTGACCTGTTGCTCTCATCTTAGCCTGCTTCGTTTCTATGTATTTTGTCAGTAGAAAAATATGCCTTTTTTGCCTACATAATGAAGCAGTTGAGGCATCTATCAGGGGCCTATTCCCAAACCTAAGCAGCCAAACCTAGAGCCCCTTGCATGTGTTTACAGTGCAGTCACATGCCTTTAGTCGCTCCAAGCACCTGACGGTCCGTACGCAGCCAAATGGAGGCTACGATGAGATCACGATGAGGTAATGACAACCCACAGGACTGACATATGTACAGGGAACGCTTCACACGGGCAGCTTGCTTTGCCTGACGGAGGCAGCATAACTTTTTGGAACGGAGCGTGTTGGCTGGTTGTAGGAAGAAAGAGTCGTCTGCCCACAGATGCTCCTTTTCTCTTTCAGAGCAGCATCATTCATCTATAATCTGTTTGTTCTCGCTGTTGTCTGTCAGTGCTTCTTCCTCAGACGTTTCTTGCCTTTAGCCCATGCGTTCCTCACCTCGATCAGTGATTCTTTACCTAAACTTCTCTGTAGAGCTCACGCTTTTCATTCTCGTTCCCTCTCGTTCTCGATGCAGAATAAACAGCACCTCCTCCAAACAGCCCTGCATTATTAATGCTTTAGCATCACTACACAGCAGAACTGGGGCGTGCGTGTGTGATTAGGGACTGTAGGGGTGTGAGATCACTCAAACGCATGTTTTCTGTTTGTGTTATGTTTATTACGTAGGTGACTCTCATGAAACCATCACTTTTTTTAGAACAAAAATTATATAATATCTTGCATGAAGAATATTGTTGTAATATCGTATTTTGAGATTGTTGCTTAATTTATCACTATTTCTTTGCGGTTGGAACGAATCCAAAGCAAAAGATGTCAGTATGAACTCAAACGGGTTAATTTTACAGCTTTATACTCTTATGTATTCTGTTTTCTTTTTTTTCAACAAAAGTTCTGCGAAAGAAGGTGGTTAACCTTTGGAATTATGTATTTTCAGCCTCAGGAGGTCAGAGTAAATACTATTTAATTTATTAGTTTGTTTTCTTTATTAAAATTAGTTTTCTGTTCAGTTTGCAATTTTCTAGGGTTGCCCAGAGTTTAAAACATTGATTTTGGTTTAAAAATGTGTTTTATTTTCTAGCAATACATATTAAATTTACAAAACTTACTGTTCATGAAAGGTTTATGAAAGATGTATTTTATGCTCACCAAAGGCTGTGCTTATTTGATCAAAAATAGAGTAAAACTGAAATATTGTAGCAATTTAAAAATAAATGTTAATATTTTAATATATGATATTTTAATATATATGAAAATTTAATACATTCCTATCACAACAAAGTCTTATTTACTTAAACCATGCACAAAATATGGGACTGTTATATACAATTTTTCATCATTAAAATCAGTAAATGATCATTCATATTTAATAAATTTAAAATCATTTGTACTAAAATTAATGCACTAATTCTGCTTTTCAAGTTTTCAATAGATAACGCCTAATCATAGTTCTTTGCATAATTTAAATATTGAACAATACTGGTAGGAGATAGGTGGGAGAAGGGCGAAGGGATTTGTGTCTGTAATGCTTTATAAATAGGCCTACCAAAGAATACTGTATTCACGGATTGTGCCATTTATTCTGTGAGCGACCCCACAGTAGTGTGTGTTTCCTTACTCATCTCTGACTCAGTCTGACTCTCGTTTCCCTCTTACACGCCGATGAATACACATGTGATCATGAGCAGCGAAGCCAAACGCAGGACAGACCACGTCACGGGCGCTCAGTGTTTGAGTACACACACAGCGCACTGTCAGGAAAGTATGGTTAGATGCTCTCCATGGTGTGACTCACACATATCCTCTGGGCCAAAAATGAAAAACAGCATACGTCTATTTTTGTCATGATATATGAGATTTGTGGTCATCATGGACGAGGATATCAGGGCACCTATATGACAGTCAGGTAAAGTGTTTGTGGATTCTGTAATGAATAGAAAGTTGAATGAAATCACTTAATGCTCAGTATAATGAATCTTTGCTGAATTCTTAGAATAAATATCTATTACACCCTATTATGTATGTGTATATATATATATATATATATATATATATATATATATATATATATATATATGTGTATACAGAAGTAGTTCACTGTTCCTTTAAAAGTACTCGCATCGCATAGTGCATGGAATATGAATTAGTTACTTTTGTTGTGACGTAAAAAGTGCATTGAATTAATCCACTGAATCCTCCTGGAATATTTGCGGGGTCCCCTGTGGACCTCTAGAATCATTCCCACCGTTCACCCCATTAGAGACGGCCTCGCAAATGTGTACACGTGCGCGTTTGTCCTCCGAGGAGAGCGCAGGTGTGCCTGATTTCACTGGGTGAATGATTGTCTCACTCTTTTCTCCTCCTGTTTGTTCTGTTTGAGCTCTTTGTTCACTCGTGTCTCACTGCAGACGTTTGTCAATAAGGCGTGCTCATTGATTAGGCATTGTTTGCTGTGATTTGTGCTTGATGAACGAGAGAAAATTAATGCCTGCTTGGTGCCAAGCTTGTGGCCATGAGTGTGTGTGTGTGTTTGTGTCTGTGTGCGAGAGAGACACACTCCTGCACCTGCTTTGGGCTCAAGAGATGCAACACGACACACACATTCTTTTCTGAGAAACTCTCCACGATGGAGCAACAGCTCATCAGCGTAGATCCTAGGGAAGTCTCTGATCATTAACTTTCTGTTCCGAGAAAGAGAGATCTACACGAGATGAAAACCTCCTGCCTTTACATAAGAGGAAACGCACACACACACGTCCGGCCTGCACTAAACATTTTGGCTTGGAATTGTGAATATAGCTCTGCCACTATCCATATGCTCTGCTCGTCATATTGTTGCACTAGTTAAAACACGTTTCAGCCTCACAGTCCCTTTGCTCACCGCTTGATGCACGCTGCACCTAAAACTGCGCTTTCATCTGAATGACTTCTGGGAGCGAAGTTGTGTGTACAAAGTTTATGGTTGATGAAAGGAGTTCTTCTGAGGAAGAGCTGGTCACTGGATTTGTCATTTTTTGTCAGGTTAGTGGCTTCAGATCTTTGGGTTTTGTTTGAGGCACGTAGTAACAAGTAAACTAGATTTTAATTACATTTAAAGTAAACTCTCTAAGAAACAAGTACAAAATCAGAAACCGCTGGAGCAAAGGTATGCTCCAGTGCCATGTTTATCACAATTTAGTGCCTTAAAGGTGAACATTAGTATCTAAAGTGTACATATTAGTACCTTAATGGTAAATTTTAGTGCCTTTTGAAAGGATATCATCCCTGTGACAGCTATGTACACTACAGTTAAAAAACCTTTCAGAAGTTAGGGTATGTATAAGAGAAAAAGTGTATACTAAGTGTCCTGAAATGGTCTGCATGAAATGGAGTGCAGCTTTCTGTCCAGAGTTTATGTCCTGTTGAAACAGAAAGTTGGGCCCCGACGTCTTGATGGCTTTTTTGTTTCGCCTGTTTTTTAGCCTGCAGGCCATGAAGCATGACTTCACACTTGCTAGTCACTTACGATTTGTTTCCACTGGGCGGTACGGGTCAGTACAGTACGGTGCGACGGAGCAAAACTCCACCATACAGCTTGTGTTTCCACTGCTGTCAGCCAGTACCCTTTACTTGATATGTGGTGTATGCGATCAACAATAAAGAGTGATAATAAGGACCTCTTTTTTTGTCAGTTTTTTTATGAAAAATAATAGCAATTCTAAATATATAAGAAGCTTAAGAGGAAATGGTCGCATGCTACAAAGTCAGCGCTGTACTACGGCTAAGTTCAAAATAATTATATAAAGTTAAACATAACTTTGTGCTTAGCCAAACCTGTATGGCCAAGAAGAAATAATAGTTGCATGAGACCATGAATGCCTGTTAAATATAACGTTACCCAAAACGAACTGAATCTCATTTTTAATCTGTACAGAAACATCAGAGCCAGCAGCGAATGTCGGAAGGACTAGCCAAGCTTGAGGCTGCTCTAAGCGGATACATAAGTACAGAGTGCCCGGTGATCGCCCCGGAGCTCTGAAATCGGCATAGTACATTTTCAAATCTTTAGAAATAAACTGCAGATTTGAGTTTTAACCAACTTCATTCTCGCCTCAAAAACAATAACCGTACTGATTTGAAAAGTAGCATTTTTTGGCGCGACAGCGTTTCCACAAGAACAGACAAGAAGGCATATTGAGAAACGGCTATTGTCTGCTAAAAAATATACGAACATAAAATACGCTGTTATGTTTGCGCACTCTGATGTTAATAGGCCTTTAAACTCATGGACAGCAGAGCGGAACGAGTGAAGGAGATCCCCTTGTATCACTTATAAGAGATGATTTTAGTCAACCGATCAAAGTTCTGCAGTGAGTTCCACCCTTTGGTACCCTCTGCTGTTCTAGTACCCTTACGGAAGTTATGATCCGCAGTTCCTTGTTGATGGTAAAGTTAATGCACTGCATGTTTTAATTAGCATGAACAGTAAAAGTAGTATACCATTCTAACACACTGAACACAGCATGTCTTTCTAAAGAATGACACACTCACTCTCCCTCGCTCTCCTTTTCTTTCCACTTGACTCTTTAATTAGTCTTGCGCTGCCTATTTTTTTGGAAGTGAGGGAGGAGAATGTAGGTATATGTGGAGTTGTTTGACTTTTATCAGGTCAGTTAGTTTGCTGGGCCAACAAAGGAGGCCTTTTAGGTCAAAGAAGTCAAAAGTACTGAAGCACTGAGAGCAGCCGAAGCCTTATTAGTATGCAGCGGGGCTGAGAGAAATACAGAATATTTATGATGCATTCACAATCATTTAGGACTATGATCAGAATCGGCTGTCAGAAGAATCTGGAAACAAATTAACACTTCGTGTAATTGGTCAGTCGACACAGTTGCTGTCTGATAATCTCAAAATGGCCAGACTAGCGGGCCGCTGTTGCACACGACGACCTCTCTGTATGTGCGAACACAAACATCAACACTACATTCATATCCACAATCACACATTCTGCCAACAATAAATTCCCACTAACTGCTGCCTGAACGAGACAATATGCTTCTCATCTATCTCTCTCATTTCCTCCGGAAGATACCAGCCCATCCGCACGCACACAGCGAGCGCTCTCAGCATCACTTCTCATAACGCTGCCTCTAAACCCTTATGAGACACCCAATTGCATTTAAGCCTAATCTTTAGTTTAAGTGAGGCTGTGCTAAAAAGGCTTTAGACCGCATTCTGACTGCAGGGCATGGGCACGCAGGTTTGCACGCGAGAACAGCGCTCAAATCCCCTCTTTAGTGAGAATTAGTGAAAAACTCCAGCAAGTTTGTAAGACATACGCTGGATTTTCTGCTCAACGCATTTTCTTGTACAGATAGGGAAGCATTTGATGGATTAGCAGCGCAAAATAAACCTCGGTTGCAAATGTTTGCGATCGGAGAAACAGCTCTAATGTATCTGACATAAACACGGTTTTTCATATTTACGGATTTGTGCGTTTTTTTTAAAAGGCATTGATTATTTCTGCTTTTTAAGAGCAGTCTTTGTAACTCATTCTGGGCCATGGGTCATACTTTACTTTAATTTTGATTTAAGCGGTGATGCAAACATGCAAAATATTCATCTGAAACAGCAACATAAACTTATATCAATTCCAAAATTAATCTTTTATCCTATGCTGTTTTCACCAAACATGTTTGGTTTTTACTTTGAATTTTTGGCTAAATTAAAGCATACATTTCAGTTTCAGTACAAAAAATTGCTTTCGGCGCATCGCCAGAGAGGAGAGCTCATCATTCTATGAATAAGTACTGTACTGAAACTTTCTAAACTCTAAACTTCCCGCGAAACAGTCAGAAATGGCCATTTATTGAAACTAAAATGTGGATCATTTTCACTGCATGATGATTTGAGGTACAGAGCCGTAAAGCGTGAGTGGAGGGAGAAATGGGGAAAGATGGACGTGCAAGGAAAGGGAGAAAAATGAACCACGCTATGATGGGAAGAAAAAAAAAAAAGCCATGAGGGATGATGGAAAAGATTTTCATTGTTTCTCAACAGTTACATCCCAAAAACGAGAAGCAGAGTAGCTGAGAGAGATGGATTCAATCAGTGCAGGGGTTGAATGTCTTGTTCTTTAGTGACAGAGGACTTGAATGGTAGAGAGTCTATCTTTTCTCTATATGAACGAGTGTGTGTGTGTGTGTGTGTGTGTGTGAGATCGTCATTACTGGCACAAACAGAGACCGTGCCTGCAGAACTCTACAGGAAGCTTGTGGATTTGAGATGGTAGTGCCTGTCATTCACAAAGATCTACACACACTCATTGCTTGCATGTTTCTTTAAGTATTTTGACTGATTTGATTATTTATTTAATAAATGGAATACGGTTCTCTTTGCTTTACACGTTTTATCATGTTTAAATACATTTGGAAAGAATATTTTTCTCGGTCAAAATGCTGAAAATGTTGAAAACGTTTACAGATCTCTGGGCTGGGTCAGTAGTTTTTCGTTTAGCATCCAACATTTAAAATACAGGAATACACTACACCAATCAAATGTTTGGAATCAGCAAAAGTTTTGTTTTGAAAGAGTTGAAAACTTTTAATTAGCGGGCAGGAAGTACTTCATTAAAAACTGGAATATTCACTTCTGACAATTCAAGTGACTTTAAAATATATATAAATGGAAGTTATTTGAAATTGTAATAACTACCCTTAATAAATAAGAAATATTTGTCAATATTTTACTGTATTTTTGAATGCAACCTTGCTGAGAGTAAGTTATTTCAAGACTTAATCTTTTGCCATTTTCAGAAATTTCCATCACAGTGCCATATCCAGCACATCCCGTTTAATATCACTGTGTCATAAAAATGACATTTAAAAATAATGTTTTACTTCAATAGGTGCAAAATTATTGGTTTTGTTGAAAATTACCCTTTTAATCGGCGGAACATTTATATAAATGCTTTTCACAAATAATATAAAAACGGTTTATGGTTGTTTCAGTCTTCTAAGATTGAAAACCTGGGTCTGGGTGAAAAATAAAATGATCTCAGTCCAAGACAGCTGTAACGTGGCCTTCATATAATGAAATGAAAACAGCTGAAATCTGCTTGTTATTGTAAAAATCAACGAATGGAGAGAAAGAATTGCAGGTTTCGATAGCATTAGAGCCGCCCAGCTCCACGTCTGCTCGGCTGTCTGTGTTACATGCATTTAATGTGTTCACTGAGATGCTTCTCCGTGTGTACATGAGTGTAATGTAATTTAAAAGCTCTCATAGAAGGAAGCTGAATGTAATAGTTAGATTAGATGTGTGTAATGAGATTGCAGCTCACACACACACACAGAATTCAGAATGAAACTCTCTCTAATGAATAGCCAGATGATCTCTCTGTGCATTAAGTCTCATGAGCTGCTAAAAGCTGTTATTGCTTTCATCAGACTCTCTGTAGCTGGAAAATGAGAGAGGAGGTTATTGAATTTGCTTATGAAAAGCTGATAGTCTTCTGTGTTACCACATCTCACTTTATTGTACATGTGTGCGCGTTGGAGTGTAAGGCCTGAAGCGAACTACTGTGTAAGTATGTGTCAGAAAGCCGTTTTAAACGGGCGTTGCATTCTCAGTGTTGCCACCGGGGGCGCTGCAGCAAACATTCATCACCCATTGCTCTAATGTGATAGATTTTATTTGATAATTCTGATAATAGTCAGACATTCAGTGAGAAAAAATATAGGGGCAAGACTTGATTTGATTGGGAATCGTTTGGATTGTGAAAAGTGCTGTGGTAAGTGCTGTGGTTGTTGGAAGGATTACAAAGACAAGTGTCCACCAATGAATCATTTACAATATAACTTAGAAAGAAAATTTCCTTTATTATTAGGTAAAATGTTAGTTACAAATATTTGATTTTCTGATATCTGTCATTTCCGTCTACCTCAAATGTAGAAGTTGTTATTAAAATAATAATAAAATTGCAGCTAAATAAACTCTTTACTCTTTTTAACTGTTTAATAAACTTTAATAAAAAAATTGTTAGGTTTAGATTTTTGATTGTGGGTAAAATGATATATAATTTTCACACAATACATTCTTTATGGTTACCTTAGATTTTTATGTAAGCAATTTCCACAATGCAATAAAAATAAATAAAAAGGTAACTGCTACTTTTTATGTCACAATTCTGAAATGTGAATTGCGAGATATAAACGAACAAATCCTGACTTAAATACTTGTTAAATTAAATTGTATTATTCTGACTTCTTTTCTCAGATTTATGTTAAATAGGAAGCATAATTGTGACTTCATTTGCAACTTCCAATTCCAAAATTCCAATCGCAATTTCACAGTTTTTACTTTTTGTCTAGAATTAAGTAGAGGAAAAACTTATCATGAGAGAAATGTACTAATTCATATTTTTGTGTTGGATTTTCCTATTTTAACATTAAGGGTTAGTTCACCCAAAAATGAAAATGAGCCTGTGTTTTACTAGCCCTCAAGCCATCCTAGGTGTATATGACTTCAAAAACTCAGGCTAATTTTAATTTTTGGGTGAACTAATCCTTTAAAAGACTGGGTCTGGAATAAGAGTAAAACAATAAAATCATTTGCCATGTAGCATTCATACAACAAAAATGAAACTTACTTGAATGCCAGTTGCGATTGGTATAGAATTATGAAAGTGTTATTGCTCTATTATCATGTTTTCCTATGCTCTTCACAGCTCCAGAGAACTTTAGAGTTGACAGTTATTCTTCATTTAAGCGCACCTGAGATGTGTCTCCTATATAGTGCTTCGGGAGAAATATAAATAGACACAAATGAGGCAGTTGTTGTCATGCAGTAATAGTATAGAGCTTTACAGGTAATACGAACAGCAGCTCAGATCATTTGGCCTTGGAAGAATTTGATGAGAAATGTTCGAGTTCACATTACGGTCTTTGACTTCAGTATCTGCCTAAATGTGATCTTCTGAAAGTCTAATAGTGATATACGTGAGATAACCGAGGCTTTGTCTCAGGAGAAAAATAAGTGTGCAGACATCTCAGTTGATCGCGTTCCTGCCTAAGTGAAACAAACAAGTCTTCTGATGATCTCATTTGCGATTCTTCTTCCCGTGAGCATGTGACTGTACTACCTGTAATAGCTGGAGGACGGACGTGGAATATCACTCTGTGTGTGTTTGAAAGGGCACATTTTATGATTGATCATTTCATGATGATATATGCACTGTCTGTTGCTCTGAAGTTTCCTCCCCCTTCTTTCTGTCTTTCTTTCTCTTTATTCTCTCTCTGGCATGTATGATATTGCTCCCGATGTAATACATATTTATGGCCTGCTTTCACTCTCCTCCGCTCTCTCTGAATTATAACCCTGTTTATTTGTGAATTAAGTCCTTTACTGTGTGTATACATCAGTTTCTCTGGGACTAGAGCCACACTCCGGTCTGATTAATTGTATTGTCCTTTTCCTGGTAACACACACACACACACACACACACACACACACACACACACACACACACTTGTGTGTACACAGGAGCAGCTCTGAGTTAATTTGCAAGTTATTCTCAGGATGTCAATGTTTTCTCATGTATTAATGAACCTGCTCAGTGTGACTGAGAGCTGCACTGATGAGAAATGACAAAACATTTTTTTGAAAATAATGTGATATAAATATACCAAGGCTGCGTTTATTTAATAATCATGTGATAATAATAATCTTCTAAAGTAACACTTTTAATATTCTATTTATTCCTGTGATGCAAAGCTAAATTTTCTGAATCACTTTTATTTCTTATTATTATTGTTAAAACGACTTAATATTTTTGTGTTTAAAACATGATTGAAGGATTCTCGAGGCATAAAAGAGCAAAATATTATGCCTTCACCATCTTTTATCAGTTTAATTTAATGCATCCTTGCGAAGTAAGTCTAATTAAATTATTGCTTTTATTCAGCAAGCATGCATGATTAAAAGTGAAAAGTAACGATTTCAGAATATTACAGTAGATTTCTGCACTGAACGACTTTTAACGAAACTCAATTAATGCCTGTGGTATTTCAACAAAACGCAACAGGTGCTGTTCGTAGAGCTTAACCTGTATTTAAGACGATTTTTTCGAGACAGACTGCTGTATCAGATGAATTTTCAGCACCACCTGTTAAGAACGTTTTAAGACACATTCCTCTTAGTGTCGGACATAAATTAACGATCGCATCTTACTATTTTATCGGCGCGCTCATTTGCAAACGCAGTGGAACATGCCGCCGATATTCCTCCCGATTTTTCAGAACACATCCGTTCTCTCCCGTGAGGGACGTCTGAAAGCGAGGCAGTTGCATTTCTGACACTTTTCCAGTAAATCTGGTTTGTAGCCTGTCCGTAGCATTCCACCGCGCGTGTGTGTTCTGTTTTGACACAGCAATATCCCTCCTGACACTTTCCTAAATAAACTGTAATAGATATCATGAAAAGCTGGCTTTCTGCTCATTCCACAGCCACAAACCATTTAGAAGCTGTCAGCGGTCGACGCTTTAGCACGCCGCTTCTGCAGAGGACACGCAAACCAAGTCTGAGCGCACATTAGCACAAAGTGCCGCGGGGTTCTGCTATAGCTTCAATAACATGTTTTAGCGAGGAGAACAACTTCCATAGAATACTAATATAGTTTTTTGTGCCCACATCGAAATTGTTGTATGATTCACAGGCTTTTTACAAGACGACGCCTGTCTTTCTGTAAGTGCCTGTGTTGCATTTCTCTGAAAGGTTTGATTAATTCGGTCATTCACGGACAAAAGAGGCCCAGCAAGTTTAGCTGCTATTAGGGTTTAAAAAAATCTATTTGAAATGCTATTAGGAATTAATAATAGAACGTATTTAACACAAATATCACATTCAATTTAATTTTCTGAATATTACACCAAATCTGACTACACTTATTGTCTATGCACTACATCTAAAACTGCGCCCACAGAGAAGGGTCCAATCATTCATATGCTTTCAAATCAATACAGATGTATTGTAATGATGAAAAATACAGTGACTCATAAGGTCTCAAAGTTGTGTCCCCACTTTTGTCACCACTGGCCAGACATTCATTAAAATGTAATAAAATCAGGTAATATCAGAGGCAGCTGTCACTCTAAAGGACCTCTTGCCGCAGTACACCTCTGCAGTGTGCATCACTGTCCCTGTTTTATAGTTTTAGAACACTTTAAATCCTAATGTTAATATATCCTGTGTCACAACCATGATGCAGCAACACCGTCTTCCAATTTCTGAGGAAATGATTTGAAATGTTTAGATAATTGAAGATAATTCTCCTGAAGCAGGTTCCATAAGCATCTAGCATCAGCAGAAAAATACAAAATGGCTACTACACGAACTCAACGCCGTAAGATTTTGTGTTTCAGTCATACAACAAAATGATTTAATGCGTCTCTTGAATAAGAGCTTTATAAACAATAACATACTTACTGTTAGTAATCAGTAATGAATTGATCCAATGTATTCGATATTTAAAATGACTACAGATTCGTCACCACCATCTCCATCAGTTAAATATTTTGATATTTCATTATGATATTTTATATTTGTCGCCCCAATTGTTGGTCACATGTGAAAGTGCAATCTGTCTTCTAACATGTGTTCTGAAATGTTAAATCTGACTGCTGTTCAAGATAAAGTTTAAATTATATATACACAGTCCAAGGTGAGAAGCACATTGTGTTAAAAAGAGAGAAAAGTAGGGAGGTTGAATCAAAGCATAGCTCAATAGATTAGTACATATAAGATTCATATATGCAATTTCATTTGTCTTAGTACAAGGTTTTATTTTTTTTTATTTTGCACTTGTTTTGTCCCAATTCTTAAGAATGACTTAATTATGTCTTGATTTTTTACATCTACTGTTCGCAACGGCAAGAACGCAGTCATAAGAAATGGAAATAGAGAGATAAAGTTGGATATTGTTTTGTGAGGAATTGATGCTGTATATATATATATATAATTGTAGAGTTATATTTAACTGTATGAGGGTATGCATTGTAAAATAGTACATTGTGGAAATGAACCTTTTTAATTGTGGCAGCAAAAGCACAAATATAGAAATCATGGTTTCACGCTTTATGATTGACTGCCTCAGCAGTGAATAGATATGCAAGCACAACCAGTTCTAACAGAGACCTTTGCTGATTCATTGGTTAAACCCTGTGCTTATCGATCACATTATACACACATGCCCTGACTGGACCTAAATTATTCAGAGCTGTTAAATAGGCATTCTTAATTATTCACAAGCTGCTCTGATGTAATTAATATTGTAGAGTTGTGTGACAGACCAAGTATTTTTCTTTCTTTCTTTCTGTCTTCGGGTTATATAAAGAGGTGTGTACTGTGGCATGTGTTCTCTGCATTATGGGTCTTTGGTGGTCTTGTGGAAATAAACTGTATAATATGATATGATATAATATGTGACCCTGGACTTTAAAACCAGTCTTAAGTTGCTATTTGTAGCAGTAGCCAAAATACATTGCATGGATCAAAATTCTGGATTTTTTCTTTTATGCCAAAAATCAATAGGACATTAAATAAAGATCATGTAACATAAAGATATTTTGTAAATTTCATACCTTAGTATTATGTATTACTTTCTTTGATGTATTATGTATTATTTTCTTGATTTTCAATATGTATATATTTTTGTACCCTTAGATTCCAGATTTTCATATAATATAATATAATATAATACTTTTACGCAGAAAGTACCCAATTGATCAAATATTCCAGCATTTTCCTTTATGATGTTATTTAAAACAGTCAGCTTTCTCTTTTTAATTGTTCATGGGTCGTCTTGATCGCTCCATTTTGTATATATGTATAGCGCCGATTAAAACAGCTGCAAATGAGGCATCAGTGAGGTATCTGTGTTGACTTTTCTGACTGTTTGTTAGCGAGAGGTGACGCTTTATGGAAACTGACACCTCCTGTCCACTGCATCAGAACTTGGTGAGAAGTCAAGCCTCTCTTCATGAAGTGTTCAACATTCAATTACCAGGCCTCTCTAAACAAGTCGAGGGCTTCACATCAAAAAGAAATGAAACAAGATAGAAAAAATAAGCCTTGAAAAATATCAGAACACTTCAAACACAGGACCAGTTGCTCTTCTCAGAACGTTACTAGATAAGAAAGAAGATGACACAGTAGCCGAGTATGTACAGATGGAGCGTATAGACATCCTTGATGTTTCAACAATGTGTCTGGTCTGGTGGAAAGACAGCCAATGTTCAGAACAGCATACTGTCATGCTGCAGAGTAATTGTAGCTTAATGATGGAGCATGGCGCTGGATGCTCCACGGTGCAAGACTATATGATGAAATTTATACCCTGAATCCTTCGTAAGTTGCTTTGGATGAAAACATAAATGTAAATGTGCTCTTAATGTTTCTGTAGGATACAGTATGTATTAAGGTTTTATGTATTACTATTTAGAATGAATAAGGGGCCATTCACACAGAACACGTTTTTCCATTCCACCGTGCTGCCTTTCCATTGTTTTTCTATGTAAATGTGCCAGATGGACTGTTTCATTCACATCTCACGCCTTTTGCAGCATCCCGTGCATGACATAGTATTCTAAAAACACGGAACTCAGGTTAAAATAAGTTCAACTTATGAAACGTTTTGAGAAGTTGCGTTTTTCCACATCCCACTGCCCACACAGAACACATTTTTTAAAGCAAAAAATGTGTTCTATGTGAATGGCTTTAACAGTGTATCAAAGCTATTATACCAAAATTGTACTACTGGGCTTACACTAACATGAATGCTGTACAGCCTACACACATTTTCCATATACATGAATGATTTACTGCACATGAGCAGTAATAAACGTCTGATAATAGTGGCTCAGTTTGACATTCCAGTTTAAAAGAAATAAACTGTAAGTAATACAAGCCATAATTCTTTCCTTCTAGAATTTTAATTTGATTGACTGCCCAATGTTTAGAATATAATATAAATATATTTTGGACACAATTCATTATACACATTCTGTATTGAAATGCACGAGACAACAATGAGGCAGTTTTGTCATCTGCCACTTTAAATGCCCAAGCTCTTTTAAAGCACGATGGATTCTGATTGGTTGTCAATGAAAGCGAGTCCAAAGATGTTGATATCATTATAGTTGTGATTTTAATTTTGACATGATTGGATGTCAGATGACGATTTTATTGATTAATATTATTTGTCCCACCCACACTGCTCTGATTACATCAGCAGAAAGACAGTGATTAGAAAGACAGTTATTAGATTTGAATAAAAACAAACATTTGTTCCTGTGTGTAGTATTGCAGGCTATGGTTAAATTACCAATGTGAATGTTATTGAGGTGAAATGTCGCTATATGTTGGATGTAATCTCATTACGTTCTCCTGCAGAAACGCCTCCTGGGAAACTCAACGCAGCTTAGAGTTTGAACTTCATAAGTAGAGGGCAGTTTCATTTGGGTGTCTCATCCAGACACGCTTGAGTGAGTATGTGTGATGTGCTGTCGCAAACTCTCCCTCTTTGTGGCACGGATGACGTGAACGTTGTGTTTACAATCCGTGTGTGTGTCTGTGCGCTGAAAAAGACCGGAAGCTTCCGAGACAAGGTCAGCGAGAAGAAATGAGTGCACCTGTTTTTTTCCTTGTCCTCTTTTTCAGCACTGCGATGGCCAGAAAATCTTCTCTTCTCCATCCAGGTGTTTTTTTTTTCTCTCTCCACTAGATCGATCTAGGGCATGATAGAGCCGTCATTTATCAAAGCCGATCTTACTGGATCTTTCAAGCGTATAGCCCCCGTTCTCACAGCAGACGCTCTTCGCCGGCTGTATGACAATCTTCACACACACGCTCACCTTCAGTCGTAGGCATTCCAGGAATAATGAGCCGCTGTCACACCGCATCTAATTACGGTGAGCGTTCACGCTGTGTTAGGCAGTGAAAGCTGGGGTCAGGGGGCCGTTGCTTCAGGCCATGCCGGCTCAGTGCACCCTGCTTGCACCCGGACGCGCTGGGAAACACGCTGCGTTCATTCAGCGCTCTTTAATCAGCTGGTTCTCAGAGCGCTTTTGAGAGTCTGTGATACTTTAGGAGAGTGATGGGCTGTGCCTGAGATCGATGGTGTTGTTAAAAGAACGTGAACACGTTCAGACACTCTTATTGTCTCTCTCCATGATATTAAGCATTCAAATGAGGCTAAAGGACGAATCTCACAAAACATGCTGATTTTCACCAACGAATTTTCATTAGCATGACGCATATAATCATTTGAATGTGTAGTCTCGGTTATTCTGAAATGGTGTTTTAACGAGATTCTAATGACTGGAATACGGTCGTTTTTTGTATTGTGCTACAATGTTTCGCAAATGTGTTTACAAAAATTACGCCTAATTCACTGAAATCTTTCCGCTTTGCTATTTAAAATCTAGGGATTGATATTACGCAAAGTGCCCTGTTATGCATTTTGAATATCACCTTTCATGCAGTGTGTAAATACAGCACTAAGTAAATGAAAATTAAATCTGAAAACGCACCGTGTATAAAGTTATTGACTCTGAATTAGTGAAACGAGTAATTTTTAAAACGAATGCAACCCAAGCCGTTTCAGGTTGACGTCAGTGAGAAACATTAGCATATTCCCCGCCCACTTGTCACTGGGAAAAGGGAGTTGGTCTGATTGAAAATGCAAATTAATTTTTTTATTTTTGGCAACCAGTAGGTCGCCATACGATTTTTCCCTTTTCATTCAGTGCAACCCCAAACTCATGTCTTTGGTTAAACCATTGTATGGTTGGACTGTTTGGGATATTCAAACAACAGTGCAACGCTTTGATCTGATCAAACAAACAGCAACTTTGGGGAAAACCAAACTACAAATATCTTAATGTTAACCTTTTTGTTGTCTCTGGAGAACAAATGAGATATTAGCATCTCATTTATGTGCATAAAATGCACAAAAAAAGCAGGAAAAAGACATAAAATGGAAATTGTTGCTAAAAGATCAGAACGATCATGATGCGTTTAGACTTCATGACTCACTTTTTGGAGTTTGAATCTGTGAGAAACTGTGAAATGACTATATAAATGCGTTCGTGCCCGTCTGCATGTGTGTCTGCAAGTATGCGATCAGCTCCAGTTGCATTGTGGGATGGTGGCATTAGGACTCGAGCCTGAAGTGAAGGTCACACATTTTACATTAACAGTCATCACCAAACGCTACTGATGCAGAGAGTGTGTGTGTGTGTGTGTGTGTGTGTGTGTCTTTGTGTGGGTGAGTGAAAACGTCCAACTGAGTGGTGTGTGTGGGAGTGGAAGATGAGAGAAGGTAAAGTGAGAGAGAGAGAGAGACAGAGAGAGAGAGAGAGAGGGTCATTGTACAACATTTACTCGCTTTACCCAGCTGCCTCTTAAAAGCACACAGCTTTATAAGGAGGCAGTCTTGCTCGGCTCATAATGTTGAGTTATTCAGGACTCGTGTCCGCAGCATACTCTATGCAGGTACTTGAACCCGGGCATATCGACTATTATACCTACACGTTTAGAATCTAAAATTTAGTTCCTTCACTTTTTGGAAGATGATCGTTCTAAAAAAAAAAAAAAGCATTTAATTCACGTCACAGTTGTGAAAAGAGACAGACGAGATATAAGTTTGCTTTGCACTTTCTCATTGCACTTTTTAAACTTGTTTGAAACACAGTTTTATGTGTTGTTCTTCCAGAATGTCAGAAACGATCGCGTTCTCTGCATTGCCACAAGGGGTGCTGTAATTTTGTGGTCATTTTCAGGTAAATCATTGCGAGGTTTGCTGTGCAAGGTAAAGAAGCTAGTTGAATAGCGAGGTTTGTTACCATGTGTTATACTGTAACATTCTTTGCACAGACAAACATCTTAATAACATACAGCTTGAAGCTGATTCACAGATAAAATTTAATTTCTCTCATAATTGATTCGTTTTACTGCATTACGATTTTTTCCTGTTATTTTATACACCTCTATATTAATGTGATGTGGCTTGACTCATTAAGATTTAAATGTCCTCAGTTCAGTTTAACGTTTTCATCAAATCGCTATGCTGCTATATAATTTGTGATTTAAAAAGTAGTTACACAATAAACGCTTGGACCAACTGCATCTGCTTGTAAAGCACCGTTCAAGCTTTGGTGTCTGCGTTAGAGTATGTTTCTGGTGTAACCTGTGACTGTCCCTGTCGTCTGTATTAGAGGAAGCGTGCTGTTGGTCTCTGAGTCATGAACACAGACGGCTGGTTGTAAAACAGCAGAGAGCTCTCATAAATATTGTTGTAATGCATATTAATTGTGTAATAGGGTCACTGATTCTTCACTCTTGCAATATATGAAGACTGTGTGCTACTGTGTAAAACACACACACACACACACACACACACACACACACACACACACTCTCACACACAGATATCACAGTCCATGAGTGCATTTAGGTCTGACATTGAGCATTTGTTAAAACAAAAAAGTTAAAAGTCTACCTTATACTCATTAATTATTCACAGTTTGAATTAGAGCCAATATGGATCCAGGAAACTAAAAATAGAAAAGCCTAATTTCTTGGATTAATATAAAACTGTGGCAATCACATATACGTTTGGTTTTTTAGTGGATGTAAGTGTTGTTCTTAAAAATAATTATGTATTTATAAAGTTGTTTGTTTAGACATAAATATGCTTATTTGAACAGGACCTTTATCTTTTCTTTTCTTTTCTTTTTTTACAAAAAAAAACACCTGTCTGCTTTTGAGCAAAACAATTTAGTACTCACCTGTTAGTAAATACTGTAACACTTAATCTTTTCTGACACGCACTGATTAAAATACTGTTCACAACACACATGATCTTTAAGTTTCTATTTTATTATTTAAACAGGCGCAGCAACCCAATGAATAAAGCATAAGTCAATTTAAATGTTCTTTTGCCCAATCCTCAATGAAATGATGAGATCAGCTGAAGTATACAAGAAAGATGAGAGCAGGTTTTCTGATATTTGAGTGCGATGAGTGGATTTAATCCACAGTGTTGCTGTACTGAGAAGCCCACACGCTGTAGTTTCACTACGGGACTTGATCGGCGATGTTAATAATACACCCCGTATCCAGAGGTGATTTACGAAACACCCGCTCAACGGCACATTGAAAGCAAACATTTCAAGGATAAAACAGGTGTAGGCATAAGCTAATGAAGTCCTTGCTAAAAGAAAGCAAACAGCTGAAATCAGTAACTTCATAATACAGACGCATTTTCAGTAGGTAAATAAATCAAACAATACTCACAGCTGAGCAGAAACTCAAGAGCTCTCAACCAGGACGTTAAAAAGCCAACCAGCCGGTCTCCCTCTTCGAAACGAAGACTTGCTCTATCGTGATCAAGCTTATATGCCCTTTTACCTCCTAGAGGTACTGCACGTGACCCAAATACATGATACCATCAAATCAAAAGAGATAAAAGAGCTTAAATACAACCATAAAGCCAAGTAACGTTTTGTCTGTTACAATACAATAGTCGGTCCCTGTGTGAACAACGATTGCACCAGCATAAATTCCACTTTGACCTTGTGCCTCAAAGCTTTACCTCACCTCATCTCTGCTCATTCTCTCAGCGCTGTGATATGTCTGTCAGACAGATGGGCTGATGACCCAGCAGTCTTTCTTCTCATCTATTCCTCCATCCCTCGTTTCTTCACCTCTTTGTGCCCATTAGACTCCAGTGGAGAGAGAGATTGGCCTGAGCATATGCTGCTCTCACACACAGCTACATACAGTACATACACAAACACCTGTAGACAGAACGGCACTAATTTTAACCTGCACCAGCTGCTCACCTTCTCAACTCCCTTGTAATGCAGCTGAGACAGATGTGCGTGTGTGCTTTTAGAATGGACAGGATTTTGTGATATATAAGCATGAAGTCACAGAAAGGCCACCTGTATCAGAACATGCGTATGTGCTTTACATTATATGTGTTTAAATAATAGGAATTTACGCATGTATATTATACTGTGCATTCATAGGCTAATAACATATTGGTTAATTTTTTTTAAATGTATTATATAAATTAATTCAAGTCCCAGTTTGCAGACTTTTCCAGATACAGCACTCCCTTTCTCTCTCAATTAGTTTCCTATCTACATACTGTCATAATCATAAAAAAACCCTACTAATATTAGCAAGGACAGAAATAAGTCTATATTTTTATGCTAAATTAATCAATATATAATTATACAATAGAAGAAGTATATTCTGCTCAAAACGGCTGCAATTATTTGAACAATACAGAAAAACAGCAATATTGTGAAATATTACAATTTCAGTTTACAGTGTCACATGATACTTTCGAAAATCGTTGCTTTGTTGCTCAACAATCATTCATGTTTTTGAATTGTATTTTCAGTAATGTTTTTCGCTGTCACTTGTGATTTGGTGTTTTGATTTCCTGAGTCAAGGTATTAGTTTCTTTTTTTAAAAAATCTTATTATAACTGTAAAAAGCAGCTAAATGTCTGGCAGATCTGCTCTTTTTAGTATTTAAACTAAGGTTATTTCACGGGTTTTATCACATGTCTGTTGCTCTCTTGTGTTAAAACCTCTTTCTGACCTTTGCCTGAGAGAATCTCTGACACTCTGATAGTTCCTTGGCAAGATCCATCAGACATAAAAGGAGGTGACCTGATCTGAACATTTCAGGCGATGCTGAAGCCCTCACCCAGGTTAGAAATGAAGTGTGTAATCACAGAGAATTTCTCGAGCAGGGATGTTGTCAGTGCGCCGTGGCTTTGATGGGATGCAGACATGCTGTATTCACGAAGAATGCCAGGCAGGTGCCCTGATGTAGCCCATCTCTGTTTCTTCCTCTTCCTCGCTCTCTCTCCATCCTCGCCCGTGTCTTGGTCCTGTCAGTCTGCACAGGAGATCTGAGGTGCCAGTTTCATCTTTCTGTTTTACTATTCTGTTCATTGCCCCCTCTCTCCTTCGCTACGTGTGTTTCTGTACCTCCTGTTCTGTCTCTTTGTCTCTGTTTTTCTCTCTCATGCCATCTTTGTCCTTAGAGACATCCAGACCACAGACTAGCTTCCCGGTTCTTGATTGACAAGCTTTGTATTTTGCAGTAAGAGACACTTGGGTTCTGTCGCCGGGTGACACATTATGGCTGAATTTTGTCTGAGGTGCCTCACGGTTGTCATCGGTTATAGCTGACATGGAACGACTTTCGCAAACCATTTTACTTTCACAATGTGATGAAATTCCGAATGGAACAAGACATTCAGCAAGAATGAAATGTGGCGAAAAAGATGTCACTCCTTTTATTCCACATGCTTGAAGTATGGAGTTTAATTAAGTGTAAAAAGAGTGCTGTCAAATGATTAATCGACGTAACATAATGGATTTATGTGTATATTTATTATGTATATCTAAATTCAAACACATGCATGTTTATATATATATATATATATATATATATATATATATATAAAAACATGCATGAATATAAAAATATAATAATAAATAAATATATTTTATAAATGTGTACGTGTGTAATGTATTTATATATATATATAATAAACATACGTGATACATATATTATGTAAACAAACCACAATTAATCGTGAAACACTTAACCTAAACTGGTTTTAATATGCAGAAAAACAGCTATAAGTACACTTCATATGTAAAAAAAATATATATCTCTATTAAACATTCAAGCCATTTTTGTAAAAATACACTAGATTGTGAACGTAATGGCTTTAATGAGGAAAGAACTACAATCCCATGAAGCATCGCTAATGACGCAATCAGATTTAAAACAATGGTGAAATATATAACTATTAATTCAGAGTTGTCAATGATGTCTGTATAAACACTATATTTTGAAGTATAGTGCAAATTATACATATTGAAATAATACCACACATAACTTGCACAGCATCATGGGTAATGTAGTTTTCATTGTAAATTCTGTTGTTAAACGTGGTTATTTAAAAAACGAATCGGCTTGAAGAACCTCAGAGCTCACAACGGGTCTGTCTTTAAAGGTTTATATAAGTTATCAGTTCCCTTTTGAGAAAAATGAAGTTATTTCCAGAACCGATTGCTACATTTTATAACATCTGGCAACTCAATGACTTACTTCAACTTAAATATCATGGGCCTTTGAGGTTTTTTGCATGCACAAAAAGGAATTGATTGTAAAGTCAGCTGCTTGTTGCGAATGGGCCTTCAAACTGGCTTTTTCTTCACGTTCTCTTTGTGTCTGTTTTCGTCCATCCTCTTTGGCTGCACTCAACATGTTGTTTGATCAGGCTTGTTCTGATCCACTCGCCTCAGACTGACTCAACACAGGCTGTTTGAAATCTGCCAATATGGGCCGCCCTGATTACATGTGTTTGTGCGTCTGGCTGTGGGAGATTTGGATGTGTTTGTGTGAAACGCTGTTTGTAGTCATTGTTGCCATAATGTTTGTGTAACTGCAGGTGTTGGTGTTTGTGTCTATGCCAGTTAAAAGCAACTCACTTCTGGCAATGTGATCAGGCTTCTCGCAATTTTCAGATATCACAAAACACATCCAGGTCGTATTACGCCTAAAATGAGAGAAAATTAAAAAAAAATACAAGAAACAAAAATTAAAATAAAATAAAGCCTGTTGAATATATTTACACAATCCACGTAATTGTGTTGTATAGTGCATTTTAATTAAATAACTTTAATATTAAATCATTTCAATTGAATTAATGTTCAAAATCCAGTATAATTGCAACACTGTGCACCGTGCATATATTATTTTTGTGATTTAATTGTAATAATATATTATACAGTATACAGCACATAAGTAATTTAATAATGATAATTTTAATAATAATAATAAAGGTTGATAAAAATAAAATTAAAAGTCTTCTTTATTTCTTTACTTATTTTTTTATAATTTAATTTTAATTTCTTGTCACTTTAGTGTCAAATGAAAAGCAATGCATCAGTTACTATATATATATCATTTTTTTTTGTATTTTTTTACTGCATTTACATAAGTAACTGATGCATTGCTTTTCATTTGACACTAAAGTGACAAGAAATTAAAATTAAATTATAAAAAAATATATACATATACATATATATATATATATATATATATATATATATATATATATATATATATATATATATATATATATATATATATATATATATATATATATATATATATATATATATATATATATAATGCAATTATAATTATTAAAATACACAGTATTTTATGATGGTGGGGTGAATTATGACCTGTACTTTTTAACCAGTTTCATGAATTCACTGCGTTTCTGGAGTGATTGGGTGGATGTGATTTACATGCTATGGTTTTTATAACCGCATATATCATTTTATAAGCCTTCCTCTGTTATCTGGGTGGTGATAGAAGGATGAAAGAAGGATGGCAACACCATTAATTCCAGGGTTACGCTCTTCGCTTTCTCCTCTTCCTCTCCACAGTGGTCCTTTAATCAGTTTCTGTCACTGCCACTAAAACCGTCACTGTAGTGATCCTGCAAATTTACTTTAGCTCACATCCTCCCTGTCGTTTTTCTCGCTCCTCTCAGAGGCCCTCAGTCACTCCGACAGGGGCCCAAAGAATCCTCGCAGCGCAGCGTGGGCCTGTTTACTCTCATACGGCGCTAATGGATGAAAGAGCCCTCTCACAACAGAGACAAATAGCTTTAATACACAAGCAAGAGGCCTGACATCTCATTAAAGTCCACGTGAATCAAAATCAACCCTATTTGCTTCTTAATGCACACTCCTGGTCTTATTGTGAGCGACTCATTAGTGTATGTTATTTTAAATACAATTTTTTTGGTCTTCATAATCTTCCTCCACCATTAAAGTGACCTCTTACTTACCTGTTCAACCTTCAGCTCCATTCTGCATGTAATAAGGATTTAATAAAGTTAAATTTTTAATCAGATTATTATAATACTTGTTAATTTATCAAAAATTACAATTAGTTGCATATATCATCAGATATAATAATAATAATAATAATAATAATAATAATAATAATAATATATTTTAAATGTTACATTTAATAAAATTTAAAGTTAAACTCACTTTTAAATTATTAATTTTTTTAAATTAATAAATTATTCTAAAATGTATAAATGCAGATAAATTATATAGTAATATATTTAAATAAATATTTTTTATTTTAAAATTAAATATGTATTATGTTTCGTGTGAAGAATGGCCTTTTAATTGATATTGAATTTAATCTATTGAATTATAATATTCAGTTTATTTAATCACTTAATCAATAGTAGTAATGTTAGTATATTAATTGTCTTATTTCCATATAATAATATAATAATTTTGGTTTCTCGCGTTTCACCGCTTTCTTTTACCCTCTGGTAATATACTTTCACTGTTTCTGTCTCTTTATGGTTCTTTAGGATCACTTTTCTGTGTGTTTTAAGTATAGCTCAGACAGCTGAGAAACAGCCAGTCTAGTTATGAGGCTTGAAATATGCCTGAGGTAAGAAAAAGAAAAAGTTTTCCGAAGCCTTTTAAGAAAAATCACAGTTGTCAGCATGTTCTGCTGGTCAATAAATTGCGTCTGGTCTTGTGTTGACCAAGTAGGTGAGGGAAATTAAAGCACTGCAGTAAACATGATGGGAAATTAATCGTTAGATGAAAAGCATGCTGTGTTGACAGGAGACGTTGTCCCTTTCTAACCCTATTGAACACAAGCCTCGCTTTGCTGTCCTTGGCCATTGTGTCTCCTGTTTGTTTTGACACCAAGGAAATTCGGTGCCTGTGAAAGGTGTGATTTGATTGCGTGCGTGTCAAAAAAATATGTGTTGTAGTTTTAAAGTAAGCATAAAATATTTTTACAAATATAACGTCTTTAGTAATGCTGCTACAGTAATATGTTCAATTAAATAAAATTTAGCTCTAATGAACGTGTACAACAAAGATTTCTGTTGACTTTTTTAACAAGGAAATGCTGATCTCGCTCCCTTTATAATGTTGCAAAGGGATCTCATTATAATATCACAGCCCCTTAATTTGGAAATTTTCATCTGCTAAGTCGTCGAAATTTTGATTTCACAAGTGACAACGATTACCAGTTCTAATGCCGTGGGAATGTTTGAGCAAAACATGCTAACCGTTCTGTCTTTGGGTGCACAGATGAGCGCAGAACACTATTTAGTTTGTATTTATGCATTATTTGAGCGTAATAAACATGATAATCAGAACCAAAACAGATGTTTTTAGCAGGCGCAGCTCTATTTGGGAAAAGGGGGTGGGGCACAAAAGCTTATTTGCATTTAAAGAGAAAGGTAAGGAAATGGTAAGGAGTGTTCCTCATGTTTATTTTTGAGCTGAAACTTCACAGACACATTCACCAGAGACTTATATTGCATTTTATAAAAGGAGCATAATATGTCTCTTTTGTATGAAATCCTTCACCACATTCGACAAATTATTAGTGATAATTAATTTCTGTTACAGATATTTTACTCAAGAAATGGAAAAGAATGCTTCTGCTGTGAGTCCAAAATAGCAAACCCAGTACAGCTTTGGACGTCAATGGCTTTAATTTTACAAAACGTCTTTTTTGATTTTGGATGAGCTAAAGGTTGAGTGAATGACCTCAGAATTTCCATTTTAGGTGAACTATCCCTTTAACTGCACGTTACAAAAAAAGTTCTTTTGAGAAGTTGCGCCCAGAAGATCTCGCTGCTCTGATCTGAGGAGCACGTAAGTTTGAATGGCATGACGCTTTCAGTGTGAATGCATTCAATCCAGACATTTAGAAGTCCTGGCATGTGCACCTCCAGGCAGCACTCAGCCCTGCTCCTCTCGCTGCCAGAGACGCTTGTCTGATGAGATGCCGTCTGCCCTAGCGCTCGTTTTTTGCCAATAGTTGTGTTTGTCAGAGGGCTGATCCGCATTGAGCCGCAGTGAAAGCTATCAGCTCCTCACAGAACAAGCAAACACTCAATAAAACACCTTGACACGACTAACGCTCAGATTAGACCTGCTGGTCAGTCTTTCTCTCTCTCTCTAAAGAATTGTATTTATTCTCAGGAAACGTGCTCATAGACGTGCCGTTCAGCTCCCTGCAGGATGAATAATTCGCTCTCTTTCTCTCTCGGACAGTGGGACGCGGGACCGATGAATAAGTGTGTGACTCCAGGACGGGAGTGAAACAGTAGATCTGGTGAAGCTCTCAGCAGGGAGCATTTCTGCTATGATTTATGTGTGGAGCGTGAAGAACGGCGAGGCGATGCTCTAGAAAACTTTGAGCAACAGTTGAAGCCGGTCAGAAGGGGGTGCAGAAGTGTTCCCAGAGGGCCGTGGGTGCAGGTGGAGCAAACAGCAGCCTGGGTCATCAATTACACCTGCAGTTTTTACACATGCCCTAATTTGCTCTGTGTAATCTCCTCCCAGCGCTAAGCGCTTGTCATCCTGTTATTTGGGCTCTTCATAAGCACGGGTTATCCTAAAATTACACATTATTAATTTTCTACCTCTAATGTACTGAAAAAAAAGAAATGCTAGAAAAACATCACTAAATATAATACTATAGGTTTCAGTCATACAGGGTTTTTAAAAATATTGAGATAAAATATTAGCATTTTATTTGTTTACATAATATGCTTGTATTCTGTGCATAATTGTTATGTTAAATATGAATTGTAAAATATAAATACAAACTCATGCATGTATGCATATGTTATGTTTATATATAAAAAAAAAGTAAAAAAAAATAAAAAAATATATATATATATATATATATATATATATATAAAATAAAATATATATATATATACTAAAGATACATGGTACACATAAATTATATTATGTAAACTGATTTTAATTTGCATGCAATTAATTACAAACTAATCATCTGAATTATTACTTTGCTGTTCAAATGCTTTGGGTGAGTTTTTTTGGGAAATTAATACATTTATTTGGCAACAGTCCATCGTCAGTTATTCCTTACATATTGAATATTTGTCATAGACTCCTGTATCAACGTTTATAATAATAAGAAATATTTGTTGAGCAGCAAAATCAGAATATTAAATGATTTCTGAAGGATCATGGGACACCAATGACGCCGATGACTGGAGTACTTTCGTTTATTGGAGTAATTTCATATTTATTAAAATAGATAAGAGCTATTTTAAACGGCAATAATAATATTTCACAGTATCACTCTTATTTCTGATCAAATAAGTGGAGCCTGCTGCATTTCAGAAGATATATGTACATGCTTCCCAGTTGTATTTGTAAAACCATGTCTGCTTTATAGTTGTGTTTTTCATGTTTGTATTCACACTCCTGCCTTCGCTTGTATCACCCTCTCTCTGTATTGTGACTGTGTGTGCAGGTTCGGATGGCTGTGTTCATTTGTTTGTGTATGTGTGTGTGTGTCTCATATTGATTTGTTTTTATATTCCATCTCTCTTTGCCGCTCTCCATTTGTTTTGTTTCTTTCTACCCCCTCCGGCGTGTTCCCCTCTGCTAGCTTGAGACTAGTTTGATAACTCACAGAGAGAACCTTGTTTGCTTCAGATTTAGATGGATGGTTGTATGGGTGAACGGATGGATGGATGGACAGGGCTGGGAGGAGAAAAGGCAGAAAGAAGGAGATGTTTGAGAAGTTACTTTTTGTTGGATGACAGCATTGCCCACACAACAGAAGCAAAGAATTGAGCAGCCCAGCATGTACTCTTCTGTTAACACGTTTACCTGATACAACTCACCACCCACAGATTCAACACATCTATCTATCTATCTATCTATCTATCTATCTATCTATCTATCTATCTATCTATCTATCTATCTATCTACCTATCTATCTATCTATCTTTTGATCATTAATCAATCAATCAATCTATCTATCTATCTATCTATCTATCTATCTATCTATCTATCTATCTTTTGATCATCAATCAATCTATCTATCTATCTATCTATCTATCATTTGATCATCAGTCTTTCTATCTATCTATCTATCTATCTATCTATCTATCTATCTATTTGATCATCAATCAAATCTATCTATCTATCTATCTATCTATCTATCTATCTATCTATCTATCTATCTATCATTTGATCATCAGTCTTTCTATCTATCTATCTATCTATCATTAATCTATCTATCATTATGATCATCAGTCTTTCTATTGTTGTATCTATCTATCTATCTATCTATCTATCTATCTATCAATATCTATCTATCTATCTATCTATCTATCTATGATCATTAATCAATCAATCTATTTTATCATTATCTATCTATCTATCTGTCTATCTATCTTTGATCATCAATCAATCTATCTATCAATCTATCAATCTATCTATCTATCTATCTATCTATCTATCTATCTATCTATCTATCTATCTATCTATCTATCTATCTATCTATCTTTCTATTGTTGTATCTATCTATCTATCTATCTATCATCTATCTTATCTATTGTTGTATCTATCATTCTGAACATCTATCTATCATCTGAACATCTATCTATCTATCTATCTCTATCTATCTATCTATCTATATCTGGTATACAGTATATACTGTAAATACTGCAGATATTGTTATCGGTCAGACAAGAACTCTAGTTACTAGTTCTCCGTGATATTTATTTCCTCAGTAGTTGACCCAAAACGAATCCTGTTCCCTTTGAGCGACTCCGCCGAATACCGATGTGAAGATGTGGATCGTCTTCATCCCATGATGCACTGGGCCAGTGTGACAGTGATAGATGTTGACCCGGCCGAGAGTTAAAGAGAGCTCATCCCTGACACTGGGCGTTTTCTCCCACTGAAGAGGAGAGTGGCCAGCAATCTGGGGCTTAGACACACACACACTTCCACACGCACACCTGCTGAGAGGCCAAGTGCTTTGTGAGGTCCAGTCATCCACACATTATGTGGTGCACCCACAGCTGTTAACGCAAGGACCTCACGCACACAAACACACCTCACACTTAACCGATCAATAATAATCACATCATGGAGAAATTCATTGGCTCTGTCTTTGAGGAGACTCTCTATTGACCACGCTGTTATTTTTCTTACATCCATACAGACAAACAGTCTCTCTTTATTTTGAAAGAGGGTTATTTTGGTGTAAAGTGATGTATTTATCTTGAACTGATGAATTTCCATTTCATTTTCAAGCATAATTAGTGCCAGCATCACAATACTTAACATTTGTATCTGTATGATAGTTATAGTTGAAACCAGTTTTTCAGTATTATTTACATACAATTATATTATTATATTATTTTTATTCTTATTTTGAATTAGCCTTTGATTGTATTTTTTTATTTTTAGTAATTTTATGTGTTTTAAGAATTCTATGTGGCTTGAACATATTTAAGTTAGATTCCAATGCAAAATGTAATATTTTATATGTAAGGCCCTGAATACATATGGTGTTTTAGAATGAAAATGATCCCAGTTTACACTATAATTTCACCATGCGTTTCAGAAATAATCTCTGTTTATACTACACAACCTAAAATGCATGTCACATGACCATTCATGCAGATATACAACCACAGATACATAGGTATGATAGAATATGCCGCAGTAATATAAACGGCAGGCATGACTTCATAGCTTCATTTTATATTTTTATATAGATTTAGTTTAGTTTTAGTCAATAAAACAACTATTTCATTATGCATCGTTCAGTTCAATTTTAAACTGGTTTGCTTGTTTTTAAATTTTATTTTTAGCTTTACTTTACACAGAAATAATATTTAGGCAATCCTTACAATCTGTTTTATTCTAGATGATTTATTTTAACTGATAAATTTATTTATATTTTTACTGTTAAAGGCTTACATCACACATTTTATATCCAATGTACTATTTATATATTATTGTAGTATATACTATAATATTTTGAACTAGTTTTTATTTCAGTTCATTCTTTTGCAGCTTTCGATTTAGCTCCAGCAAGTGGGGTTACCTTCTTTGAACGGTTCCAATGTCTTTCGCATTTCTACTTATGATCTTTTTTATATTTCTATCTAGTTTTTTTATTTTTATTAGAGTTTTTGTAATATTAGTACTTCAACTTATTTCACATTTTCACGTTTTAAACCAATATTTACTCCCAGTTTTATTTCAGCTATATTTTAGATTTGTAAATAATTTTAGTTAATAATAACAGCGACATCTGAGTCGATACTTTAGATGATTTGCTCACGAATTGTTCCTCACCGTTGGTTGTGAAAAAGTTTTACTCTACTCTCTAAAAAAAGTAGCAGGACATAAAGACCAACATTCATTACCTAAATTTCCATGCCTTTCCTAGGCCTTCAAAACCATTTTTTAAATTCCTTGATATCATTATAATATCTACGGGAGTGGAAACCCACAATAAGGGTCGTCTTTGAGAAATGTCACGCACAGAATTGCTGAGTTAAGAGGATTTCTTTTAGGTGTTTGAGATCCATCCTCTTCCGCTGGTTGTTAGCGGTGTTAGCACGAGCGCAGGCCTCACTGTACCATTAATAAGCATCATTAATTTCCGACCTGTGATGCCCACTCAGCCCTGACCACACCATTCCACTAGCAAATAAAAGGTTTGTCGGTTTCCACACATTTCTAAACACGTCCTGCATTGCCTCGCAGCTCTTCCTGTCCCAGACTCCCTTTCAAATGCTAATAAGCGACGCGGACTCGTTTACAGTGTGTAGGCTGTCGCGGTACATGCCTCCTCTTCATAATCAAAGCACTCACCGGGCAGTGACCGCCGGGCTCGACTGCCCGCGATGCTGGCTTGAATTCCCCAGGGTCTTGAGTATGAATTCTGTTCAGAGCTTGTAGCAAAGACCACCGCATCCAGCTAGCCATCTCTGTTAGCTAAG
>NC_056711.1:17581090-17631090 GCF_018831695.1 Puntigrus tetrazona | reverse complement strand
ACCAGGTTGCATCAGCAGAGCACCCGATCTGATCTAAATTCCATCAGTTTTCCCTCCCGTGGTCCTGAGAACGAGTGCATGGAATAAAGAAGTTGCTATTCCATAACATGATCCACGATTTCCATTAGAAATGTCAGAACATTACGATGACAACAGGCTGAATATAGGAGTGTAATATAGAGTGTGAATATAGTCACAGTGTCTGAATATAAACTAATGAGGATATTACTGCATATTCTGTAGGATGTTATTGCCTGCTGTGCTGGGCTTTCACGGGTCACTAGATAGTGCGCTTGTGTGTGTGTCTAGATATTTGTGCTTTGATCTTGTTTGTCTTCAGGGCACATGCATTGAATTTTGTGCAAAAGAATTATTTGTATAAAGACAGACAATCGATCGTCGTTTTGACACATTTGTGCAATGCTCAGTGGTGTATGGTATCATTTTCAGAAGTGGTCAAATTTGCACTTATGACCACAATGAACCTAATTTAAACATAGGTTTAAAATATGTCACAGGCATGATGGCATACAAGCAACGAATCAGCTGTTCTGTCGGTGTAATCAAGGTTTATTGAGCGAGTGCTCTTTGGTTTGCTGTTAAGTAAACTGTCATAATAGCAATAACCTTACGAGGCCTTACGATGTCAGCTGCATTAAGGACAAAAAAAAAAGACTTTTTTTAAATTTTATGACAATTTACTGTAGTGCTGTATGAAAGGTGCCATAGATGTTAATATTTGCTCATAATGTGATAAACTGAGTAATCAAATAGCTGCATTCAGTATGATGCTTATATGTTCTGCAAGATGGTGCAAATAGCTGTAGTATTTTCATTTATATTTATTTCATTTACCAATTTCAAAAATCTTTCCATTTGTCCAGCGTTAACTCTTAGATGAGCGCTGGATTTGTGATGGGTTGACTGTATGATGATGATGATGATGATGATGACGGTAATGCTGGGAAAGAGATCTGGGCTGATGGGGACATTGGGTTGTGGTGTGCGTGCTGCATCCCAAAGGAGTTTTGAGTTGCTCTCTGCATTGGCGTTCTGCAGCGGTGTCCAAAAACATGATACCGCTTTGCCCCCCTCCCTCCCCCTGCCTTTTTCTACCACATCATGTTTTTTTGGCTCTGTGTGATTAACAGAGAAGCAGTAAAGGTCAGCCGTCTTCAAGATGATGGTGTGTTCGGCTGTCAGAGCGCAGCCGCATGTCCATTGCTCAGTGAACCCATTTGTTTCGATTTTAATCCACTTATAGGCTAAAAATGTGGCAGAAATATCGAAATATATGATGACAAAAGTTCATATGTAGATGAGGGTATATAGATGGGATTTCTTTGGGTTAGCTGTAGGGATTTTTCAGTTTTTCTTTACACTTGACTATATATACACTACCATTCAAAGGTTTGGGTCAGTTAAAACATTAACATTTTGTAATCAACAATGTGCAATGTTACCAAAAAAATGTTCCTTGAACTCTAAGTCAGTATTTTAGAATGATTCCTGAAGGATCATGTGACACTGAAGACTTTGCATCACAGGAATACATTACATGCAAAATATGTTAAAATTTGATATTTTACATTGCTTTGCGACATATTTTTACTATTGATTTTCGCCCCATTATCTCATTGATTTTTCTTTCGTCTACTACAGTATATATCACAATGTCCCAATCAGGCCTGATTCACCGTACTGTTTCAGACACCAATGGTTCAGTACTCTTCTAGCAGAAGAGAAAGTAAGTAAGTGAGTCTGTTGGGGAGTGTGAGTGAGCAGTGATTGTGTTTAAGGTCATTGGGAAGGGCTAGTGGTGTTGGAGATATAGCTGTTCGCAGGACTCACAGTTCACATCCTATAGCATTTCTGTCACATGGACATCGGCGGCTAAATGCACAGCCTTTAGTAACACAATAGCAGCCTAAATGGCTTTTCTGAAAGAGATCCCGCTCCGCACATTATTTATTCATACTGCTGGTCACTGCAACCTTGGGCCCCGATCAGAGAGAGAGAGAGAGAGAAGAACAAAGAGAAAAAAGGGGGATTGGTATAGAAGTTTGAGAAGAGGGGAGTAGAAGGAGGGGTCGCCTGGGTTTGGTTTCTGTCCTTGAGAGTGCAGTACAGAGGGATCAATACACTTCTGAAAACAGAAAGATCAGATGGCAAAAAAATCACTCCACACCACATACTGATCAAGACACAAGGTCATACGACAACAGAGAGACAGAGAGCAGAAAACACAGGCCGTGGATCAGGGCTGAAACAACTATTACAACTCCAGAGTTTGAGGAAGTTTGTGTTTTTGCCTACTTTTTTTGGAAATAAATATTAGTTTTCTTGATGCATGTGTTATTGGAACCAGAAGTTTGGGCGATATGTATCTTTATTATCCAGCAAACTTTATTTCATTATCTAACAAACTTTAATGCGTAGTAGGCATCTATCTATATGTCTGTCTGTCCGTCCCCCTGTTGTTTTAGTTCTTAAAGGGATGGTTCACCCCAAAATGAAAATTTTGTCATTAATTACTCTCCCTCATATCGTTCCAATCCTGTAAGACTCATTCATCTTCTGAACACAAATGAAGATATTTCTAATGAAATCGGACGGCTATCTGACCCTCCACAGACAGCAACACAACCCAAATGTTCCCAGCTCCATAAACATAATAAACACATCGGTAAAAAGTCCATTTGACATCAGTGGTTCATAATTAACATAATTTACTCGAGCATTCCTGTTCCAGAAAGTTATGTCTTCCACCAATTTTTGAAAGCACACGCATGAACTTAATATGAGTTTTTTTTCCTTTTATTTGCCTACATACAGATATGGCCCTGTATGGAGACAGACGGGAAACGGTATAGATGGTAGAGGAAGATGAGGATGAAGGTTGTGATGGTGAGACACATACAGAGCAGAAGGAATATTAAAGCAGTGTGCTGGTGCAGTGAGTTGTTTAAAGCCCCCAGTGGTGGAGTGTTCTAGAAAGCACAGTTCTTGTTGGCACCTCAGTGTGCACGGCATCTAAATGCATTACACCAGACGGCTTCGCTCAGAAACACTGTTTAACAGCCTCTGATTGGCCACAAGAGAGAATGAGTTAAAGGAGGAGGGTTAGACACGAGCGTTTTAACTTGTACCAGATGTCTTGTTGTACCATTGGTAATAGCGGGAGGGAGAGACTCGGTCAACAGAAATGTTTGATACTGGATAAATAAACACTGTTTTAAAGAGGTCACATTATAAAAAATATATTTACTTTTGAACTGAAACAGTTTTATGAACTGTGCAGACATTTGCAATTCAGGCCGGTTGAAACTAGGCTTTAAAGACCTGTAATTTGAAAGAGACAAAAAATATTGTAATTTAAAACTAATTTACAGGGTTTTTGTTTCCAGAAACTGATGTGTTTGGTTTAACATAGTTTCAGTGCAAACACTTTTAGTAGAATATGCTCTATACGTTTACCTAGCCAATTGATAAATTGGATAGTACATGTGCAAAGCTATAAAAGTAATGTGGATAATATACCAGGTTATTTGGTCTTGGAAGTATCTGAAGTGAAATATTTAAGTTCATAATGAGATCATTGACCAGATTGAGACCTCGATGAGATTTCTTCTGAAACTCTCGAGGAGACATATGTGAGAGTACTAGGTCTTTTTCAGGAGAAACATCAGAGCAGGAGATATGCAGTAACTCTTAAGCCTACGCACTTTTAAAAATGAATGTTTCCACGAAAAGGTTTTCACAGCAAATCCATAGAATGAACCTTTCAAAGAAACTAATTGTTTTCTGTTACTCTTAAGTATAAGGGGGTACCAAAGGTTTTTTTCTGCAGTGATGTCATAGAAAAACCTTTCTGGTTCCCCAAAAGAACCTTTAAGTTTTTCCAATATATAAAACCTTTTATCCAGTAAGAATGTTCCATGAATGGAGTCCAGAAAGGTTCATTTTGTAGCCAACAATGCGAGCAAAGAAAGTTAATTTTTAAGAGCGTATTTGACCCTTTAAAGAGTTCTCATTTGTGATTTTTTTCCTCAGTAAAAACTAAACCTTGAGACATGTCACTTTCTTCAATCAATCTCCATCTATCACATCTCCGCTTCAGCATTCTCTCGATCGAACTGTTCACATTACATTCTGTCAGCGTTCTGCCGCGTGCCTCAGTCAGCACTGACATCATCACCGTCATCATAATCATGTTCCTGTAGCTCATCTGCTAAAGCGTGTCACTTGTGATGCCAAGGTTGTGTTTTCAATTCCCAGGGAACACACATGTTGGTAAAGAAAGCCTGCTTGTGGAAAAGCCACGTGAATCAATGCTAGAAATTCAGTAATCATCAACATCATTGTTGCGATTCAATTTCTTGTTCCAGAGATTGCTTTCTCAAACTGATCGATCTCAGATAGCTATTGATTGCCATCCAGGAGGAACTGGATCTCTCCCTGATCATGTGGCGTGTTTAACTCAACGCTCAGTAAGTCAGCGATTATATAGAACATCACAGATGGATCGGACATGCCGCTGATGAACTATGTGTCAGTGAAATCCTGTAAGTCAGGTCTAGCCAAACTTTTGACTGTGGCCTTAAATACTGACCCTCACTGCAGTTTTCGTGGCCAAGAACCGCCCACTTAGACAGGAAGAGACCATCTGAACTTCAAATGTTTTATCTGCGTGTTTTCAGTTGAAAGTAATGCTGAGTGCTGCGTGACACAGAAAGTCCTAAAAAGTTTTACAAAATTATGAGAGAAAGAAAATTATTTTTTCATTTTGCAGTTTAATGTACTCTTGCTTGCTGTTTTTAGGGGAAGAATAAATGAAATCAAATTTATCTACAGAACAACTGGACGTGAATTAAAATAAATGGCAAAGGTATCACCAGTATTTCCATCGGAGAAGCAGCAAAAGTTACATATGAACATCTTTTAGTATTATACACAAGTATAGTGCTTATTTGTATTTTAAACTAAAATATATTTAATTTTATTTCAGCTTCGTTTCAATGAATTTTTTTATGTAGTTAACAGTAACAGCTCATGGTATTTTAAAATAAACATATTTGATAAAGTAATGCATATTTTCCAATGATGACTTAACCACGATATAAATGAAAAAAAACGAGGTCTTGTAATGTCACGCACCAAACTGGATGCAGTTGGTGAGTATCATAACAGAATAAACTCTTTTTCTGAAGACTTTTAGAAATGTAGAGTTGCATGGGCTACTTTTGTTTCACAGAAGGCCAAAAGTATAAAAAATTAAGAATAAAGAGAATAAACAATAACAAAATTTCAATTTTGACGTGAACAATTCTCTTCAGAAATGCACATGCAAACCTGCTGGTTGCTTTCTGTAGGCTTGTTTGTAGGACAGAAGCGTGATCTTGAAGGTGCGCAGCATCAGGCCACAGAAGGACTAATGCTGTGTACATCCCACATGCAGCAGATGTATTTCTGCCCTCATTGTGTCCGTGTGCAGAAAAAGCCACCTCACACTTTACACACTCATTTATTACGCTTGGCGTGGGAAGTTTAATAGAGCTGCTGTTTGTGTAACATATGGAGAGGTTTAAATACTCCGCAGCGCTTGGTGTTATGTGATTAGGATTGATTTCAGGGAACAGAGGTGCAGTTCAGAACGGGAGATGAGCTGGCAAAATCTGACACTGCTTTTCCTTCTTTCTTTTTTCTGATGTTTTATGTTTCTCTTCTGGTTAGCACGGGACATCTGGTAATTCATGTACAGATTTGGACAGGATTGCATGCTTTATAAGTTTTACTGGGGTAAGCAAGACGGTTAAGTCCGTAGACTTAATTATAGTTTAATTATAATTTTAATATAAATGCATTTATTTTTATAACAGAAATTGATATGAAGTCTCTAACGCTTATTGAGCCTGCATTTATTTAACCAAGAACACAGTAAAAACAGTATTGTGAAATATTAATAGAATTTAAAAGAACCGTTTTCTATTTGAATATATTTAAAAATGTAATTAGTTTCTTTGATGCAAAGCTGAACTTTCAGCATCATTACTCCAGCCTCCATTGCCACACGATCCTTTAGAAACCCTTCTGATATGCTGATGTACTGCTCAAGAAATATTTTTTATTTTTAGTATGTTGAAAACAATTGCGCTGCTTAATATCTTCGTGAAAACCATGATGCATATTGATTGTGTAGACTATAGTGCCGCATGTGCTTCAGGTCCCCAGTCATAAAAAAGCTTAAATCCGATCATTTAAACTGATCTAATTCCAATTTTTTGCTTATAAAGACCTTTGTGATAATACAAGACTGTTCCGCCTCACACTGGGATCCCGCTCACCGGGTCTGCGTTTATTTGACGGTAATGACCCGTAATTATCCTCACTATTGCTACTTACCGAATAAATAGAGTACACCTTTTAGGCTAATTGTACATTTTATCTTATTTATTTTACTGGTTTGCAACACTTTAAGCAATGCAAACGGATAGCTTCTGTCATGCCAATAAAGCACAAAATTGAATCGAGAGAGCGAGAGCTAGAGAGAACGAGAGAGAGACAGACGGGGAAAGAAAGGGATACGAGATTTTAGAGTAATACACAGTGTAAAGCTAAGCTGCAAACGTTGAGCTTTTGTGAGTAGTAATCACTCTTCACCGATTTAACATGCTCACACATAAAAAGCCCGGCAATGAGCATTAAATGCGCTTACAGTAGCAATAACCAGTGCTAGCGCTGAAGAGGACCACAGCCGCCCAGATTTAAGCAGGCTTGACAGGCATTAAGCAATAAACGTCTCTTTGCGGATGCTTGACTTGAATTGGTGTCACTCGCAGAGAACTTAATTTATAGAGGCAGTTATAGGATAGGCGGGAAGAGAAAACCTGAAGCGGAGCGAGAGAGAGGCTTTGGAAAAATGGGAGTGGGATGATAAAAGCTCTCTTCGGTCTCGAGAACCTTTCCCTGAGGATGTCAGGTAAATGTACTTTATGATTTCAGTTCAGCGTGAAAGTATTTTTCCTCACACAACCTAGGTAAAAATTACAATGAAAATGACCCCAATCTTGAAAAAAATAAAGGTTCTTTATTGGCTTTTATTGTTCCAGGAAGAACCTTTATCATCCGTGAAACCTTATAATGGAAAAAGTTCTTTATATGATTGAAATGTCTTTCACACTAATAAAATAATGGTTAATTTTTACTGAAAGATTATTTAGGAATCCAGAATGGTGGTTCTATGGCATTGCTGCAAAGCCTCCTTTTTAGAGGACAATGTGCAATCTAATCCTAATTGCTCTATATTATGTTTTCTTCTCATTTATTTTGACCTTTGTCAAATGCCGCAACTAAAGCTAAAAACTACAATTTCTTGTTTCACGCCTGTTATGGCTTCATTATGGACCTTTATGTGGTTTTCTGTGGTCTGTAGTTGCTGTTATAAATATATAAATATTTAATTGTTGATTGCAAATATTTTGTTCCTTCAAAAGCACAGTTTATTTTGAAGATGATTTTTGCAGCCATGTGATGTAGTTGTGATTATGACGGTCCTTGGTCAGCGTTTTAGTGTCATTCATCTATACTATATATTGTAGCATATTATTCTAGTTTTTGTTAATATTTTGAATTCGATTTTTCTTATGCCTGTTCCTTAGATTTAATTTTAATTTTAATTTTTAATTTTATGGACATTCAGAATATGTGCTTCTACTAATAAACAGACAATATATTATATTATATATTAAAAGTGCATGCTAAGAAACTAGATAATAGTGTGAAGTGTTAGCACATTAATTATACTTACTGCAGTTTTATTTATTTATTACCGATTGATTGTGGTTTTACTTTTAGTTTAAATCACAATGATAACCATGCCCTCGGCCTGAACAAAAACAGAAGCAAATGCGTTATCGTCAAAACAGAAAGATGGGATTTGGAAAGTGTATCAGAATATTGTACGTCATACTGAGAGGCTGATTTTGCAGCAGACAGATGAAGAACGCTAGTGTAACGGCTAACAGAGACTCATGGGATTTCTTTCCCAAGAGCAGACAGAAAGGAGTGTGTGAAGAAAGTGGGAGACAGACAGACAGGGTTTGCGCAGTCTGTTGGGATCTCTGGAGCAGCAAAACATGGTGATGTGTGGCAGCTGTTGATGTTGAGAAGGGCAGCATTGTCTCTTTCTCTGGTTCATCTGTTTCATGACCAATTTCTTCCCTGTTGCGTTTCCTGTAGCTGTAGCGTCCTGGTGTCTTTCGCCATCAGCTGTCCTCTCCTTTCTGTGTCTGACGCTTGTATCGCCGAGGCTTTGAAAGTTTGTGTGCCACTGTGACTTTGCGCTGCTGTAAGTGAGCCGTCTGAGGACGCTGTAATGATAGCCTATCCAGAGCCATCTGTCTTACATCTGCCAGCACCGGCCCTTTGAGAGCCACGATGAATCAACACAATGATGGCAGAGTTTTGGGCTGCTGAGAAAACAAACAGGACTTTTTTTAACGTTTACAACCAATGGTGGATCCTGATATAGGCGACGATGCAGTTCAGAGGCTCACTATTACGCTTGAATTGATAGGAGTTGTGATCTACTATAGCTACTTTTCTCATTAGAAGGTTAAAAATACTGTATGCAAATGCATCGATGCATTAATCTACGGAGGAGAAGCTGTTTAGTATACGGATGGATGGAATCTATAGATATTTAAGGGACACTGAAAACATGGTGTTTAACAAAATTTAACAAAAAACTGTCAATAACAACATTTTTATTGCATTTGTTAATATTAATTAATGTTAATAAAAGTAATAATTTGATAATATATTGTTGCCAGAAATATATACAAAATATAATATAATATAATAATACATATTATATATTACAAAAGTATAACGTAAGTATAACGACTGATATAACCTTATATAAGCCTGCGCTCTAACCTATGTCATTGCATTTTTTTGATACGTAGTAAATATTACACAGTCCATAACTTCACAGTAGATAAAGCCACCTAATATAAAAAGGTGACCAAATAATTTGTTTATATTGTTATGTACTTGAGTGATGTGAAATGATAAAAACTGATATATTATTTTGCTGTTTTAGTATCTGACTCACTAAAGGATTTTAACACACAACAAACATTTTAAATGCAACTTCTCATTTTGTGGGTCTGCTCGGAGTTGTAGGTTAAGGAGGACTACTATGCTACAACCTACACAATAAAGTGGTGCAACTCTTTGGTGATTTTTCCCCATCAAACAGCCTTCGACCAGCTTTTCTGTCCTTTGCCACCAAAAGGATAGGTTACTCCCAGCAGGAGCTCTCTCTCCTTCCTCTGTGTTAATTTCTCACCCACCACACCTGATAAATGAACAGCAGCTGTGTCCCAAATCCAGAGGCAAATAAACCTGAATAAACACAAAGCTGTGCGTTTACACAGGTCGGTGTAATCCCATAATCCTTTGCACGCACGCCCTAACCTTCCCCGCCCCCCGGCGCTGCCAACTCCAATCGGCCGCTCACCCGTGTGGCACCCTGTTCAGAGGTGACCCCGGCTATAATGGAAGCAGCTTACTGATGTCCAGAAGAAGAGAGGTGTTGGAGATTACACGGGCTTTAGTTTGTGATGTTCACTTGACCTTACATACTCAATGCAAAGATTGTTTGAAGGAGTCAAAAGAATGAATGAGATGGATGAGACTCTGATTACAGACAGTCTGACCGCTGAACTTACGTTAGAGTCAAACTTTTATTGAGTTCCTCATCATCCCTGTGACCACACATTTTATGCTGAACTGTATGCTTATTTCACTTTTCTTAAGCTGAGCTCAGTTACTGTCACGAATGAGCGGTCTGAGGCGTGCGGATCCATGTGCAGGCTTTTATTAAACAAAGGCATGGTCATAACAGGCAGGCGTCAAACAGGGCTAACAGATATATAGGAGGCGAGGCAATAATGAAATCCAGAGACAGGCAGAAGGTCAGGTCAGGCGGCAAACGATCAGAGAATCAGAGAACAGACAGGGTCAAAACCAGAAACTATAAACCACTTTAACGATCTAACTATGAGACAGGCGAAACAATGCAACCTGCAGGTGAGTGGCTTGCTGCAGTCTTTATAGTCCAGGAACAGGAAGTTAACGCAGAGGAGTGGATGCAGATCACCCAGAGGTCAGGGCTCCCTCTGCTGGCTTGGTGACATAGCCCCCCTCCTAGGAGCGACTCCTGGCGCTCCACAAAACAAAACATAACTGTGAGCTTGGGAGGGGGTTCCGGGAGGAGTCAGCAAACTGAGACCAGGGGAGGAAGAGACGGTGGGAGGAGCCAGGGTGAAGACGGGAGGAGTCCGGAGCGGGAGGCGATCCAGAACCCAGCCATGATGGTCAGTGGTGGAGCCGACGGAGGAGGAGCCATGGAGAGGTAACGGTCATCAACCCCATGGAGCCGACCGGCGGCGGCGGAGCAGGTGGTCGGGGAGACTGAGGCGGAGAGCCGAAGAGCCAGGGTGACACAGCGGCGCTGGAGGTCCTAGGCAATACCGCAGGCTTCGCGACTGATGCGGAGACGGGAATGAGAAGGACGCGGGCGGAGCCAGAGCGACAGAGGACTGAGGTGGAGCCGGGAAGGGAGGAGCCTGACAGAGCCGGAGGAATGGAGGGACGAGGCGGCTGGAGGAGTGGAATCCTGAGGCGACGGATGGTCGACGACCGACCAAGGCGTAGCCGGAGAGACGATGGAGCCTGGTGAAGCTGGTGGAATGACAGAGCACGGTAGAGAGGAGGAGCTAGGAGCCTAAGGGAAGCCGGCGGGTCTACAAGCCGAGGTGGAGTCTGGGACTCGGAGGCGGGACGGTGAAGCGAGGATCCTTCACCCACGCGCGCGATGGAGACTGGCAGACCCGTGGCGAGCTCCAGGTGGAGGGTGGAGGATGAGTGCAGGGGCTGCTGGGATCCATTGTTGACGTGTAGCAAGGGGTGGAGGGGTGGATAACTTGAGGCTTTGCACGCAGGCGCGGGCACTGGAGGCTTTGCACGAGGCGCGGGCACTGGAGGCTTTGCACGAGGCGCGGGCACTGGAGGCTTTGCACGAGGCGCGGGCACTGGAGGCTTTGCACGCAGGCGCGGGCACTGGAGGCTTTGCACGCAGGCGCGGGCACTGGAGGCTTTGCACGCAGGCGCGGGCACTGGAGGCTTTGCACGAGCGCGCGGGCACTGGAGGCTTTGCACGAGGCGCGGGCACTGGAGGCTTTGCACGCAGGCGCGGGCACTGGAGGCTTGCACAGGCGCGGGCACTGGAGGCTTTGCACGAGGCGCGGGCACTGGAGGCTTTGGCACGAGGCGCGGGCACTGGAGGCTTTGCACGAGCGCGGGCACTGGAGGCTTTGCACGCGGCGCGGGCACTGGAGGCTTTGCTGGGCAGGCGGCATCCATCTTGGGAAGCGCCGCTGGGCAGGCGGCATCCATCTTGGGAAGCGCCGCTGGGCAGGCGGCATCCATCTTGGGAAGCGGCGCTGGGCAGGCGGCAGCCATCTTGGGAAGCGGCGCTGGGCAGGCGGCAGCCATCTTGGGAAGCGGCGCTGGGCAGGCGGCAGCCATCTTGGGAAGCGGCGCTGGGCAGGCGGCAGCCATCTTGGGAAGCGGCGCTGGGCAGGCGGCAGCCATCTTGGGAAGCGGCGCTGGGCAGGCGGCAGCCATCTTGGGAAGCGGCGCGCTGGGCAGGCGGCAGCCATCTTGGGAAGCGGCGCTGGGCAGGCGGCAGCCATCTTGGGAAGCGGCGCTGGGCAGGCGGCAGCCATCTTGGGAAGCGGCGCTGGGCAGGCGGCAGCCATCTTGGGAAGCGGCGCTGGGCAGGCGGCAGCCATCTTGGGAAGCGGCTCTGGGCAGGCGGCGACCATCTTGGGAAGCGGCTCTGGGCAGGCGGCGACCATCTTGGGAAGCGGCTCTGGGCAGGCGGCGACCATCTTGGGAAGCTGCTCTGGGCAGGCGGCGACCATCTTGGGAAGCGGCTCTGGGCAGGCGGCGACCATCTTGGGAAGCGCTCTGGGCAGGCGGCGACCATCTTGGGAAGCGGCTCTGGGCAGGCGGCGACCATCTTGGGCAGCGCTCTGGGCAGGCGGCGACCATCTTGGGAAGCGGCTCTGGGCAGGCGGCGCACCATCTTGGGAAGCGGCTCTGGGCAGGCGGCGACCATCTTGGGAAGCGGCTCTGGGCAGGCGGCGACCATCTTGGGAAGCGGCTCTGGGCAGGCGGCGACCATCTTGAGCAGCGGCTCGGGAAGGCGACCATCTTGGGCAGCGGCTCGGGAAGGCGGCCATCTTGGGCAGCGGCTCGGGAAGGCGGCCATCTTGGGCAGCGGCTCGGGAAGGCGGCCATCTTGGGCAGCGGCTCGGGAAGAAAGCGGCCATCTTGGGCAGCGGCTCGGGAAGGCGGCCATCTTGGGCAGCGGCTCGGGAAGGCGGCCATCTTGGGCAGCGGCTCGGGAAAGCGCCATCTTGGGCAGCGGCTCTCGGGAAGGCGGCCATCTTGGGCAGCGGCTCGGGAAGGCGGCCATCTTGGGAATAAATGCAGTGTCTTCTTCCTCCATAATACCCAACGTGAGAGCTGACCCCACAGTCACTAAACCAAACTCAATAAAGTGTGCAAGTGATTCACGTGGACCCTCTTGAACAAGTTGTGTTTTGAGTGGCTGATTTATTCCCTCGTGAAAAAATTCAATTAGCAAACAGTCCGGTAAATCAGAGAAGTAAGCCAGGTCCAGAAATTCCTGAGTATAATCCTCAAGTGATCGGGTGCCCTGCTTGAGGGTTAGCAAAGACATTGCAAGGTGCATACCTGGCCATGGTTCGTGAAAAGCCGCTGGATCCTGGTGTGAGGTTGCATTCTGTCACGAATGAGCGGTCTGAGGCGTGCGGATCCATGTGCAGGCTTTTATTAAACAAAGGCATGGTCATAACAGGCAGGCGTCAAACAGGGCTAACAGATATATATATAGGAGGCGAGGCAATAATGAAATCCAGAGACAGGCAGAAGGTCAGGTCAGGCGGCAAACGATCAGAGAATCAGAGAACAGACAGGGTCAAAACCAGAAACTATAAACCACGAACGATCTAACTATGAGACACAGCGAAACAATGCAACCTGCAGGTGAGTGGCTTGCTGCAGTCTTTATAGTCCAGGAACAGGAAGTTAACGCGCAGAGGAGTGGATGCAGATCACCCAGAGGTCAGGGCTCCCTCTGCTGGCTTGGTGACAGTTACTTTGTAGGAGAAAAAGTCATTCAACTTTTTTATGTTTACATCGTTATTATTCATAGATGCATTCATTTGTGGGTCTACATATATATTCTGCAAATTCTTAATTTGCTGCTAATTAATAGTTAGTTGGTAGTTGTTAAGTTTAGTTAGGATGCGAGTAGGATAAGGGATGTAGAATAAGGCATTGATGTGTGCTTAATTAGCATTAATAAATGGCTAATATTATAGTAATATGCAGGCTAATAAGCAACTAATAGGTGCAACTGTAAAATAAAGTGATTATTTAGTGATTATTTATTTTTTGGACACACTCAAATGTAATCAAACTGAAGCAAAAGAGAGACCAAATTCTAAGTGATTCTGTTGATTTTAATCATTGACAACAACTAATTATGCATAATTACATGCAAGTAACCCTAAGCCAAACCCTAATCTTAACCCTGGCCATATACTAAGTGCATTACTCAGTATACGGTAACATGGTCACCTTAAAATAACGCGTGTCTCTAAAACACAATGAAGCTAATTTGACTTTCTGAATGTCTCCCCCTGCAGGTGCGGTGGACCAAGACAGCAGGCAGTGCTTCCGACAAGTTCCAGGAGACGTCCATCTTCAATGAGACCCTGCGGATCCCCAACATCCAGAGAGTGCAGGGCGGCCGCTACTACTGCAAAGCTGAGAACGGGGTGGGGGTGGCTGCCATCAAGTCCATTCGCGTAGATGTGCAGTGTAAGTGATAGGGCCACGATCCCTCCTCTTCCCAACCTGATCCCTCCAGGATTTCCTGCAGGAGGTGAATCAGTGTGAACTCTCCAGAGCTCCATCTCTGTCCTAGCGCTGGATGTCGGTGTGGGAGGTTATCAAAAACAGGAGGGGAAATGATGCTCAGTTGAGCTGTCGAGACAAAAGAGGAAACAAATTGTAGCACCCAGCAGCTTTTGAGGAGATTTAATAAGCGGTGATTGATGGACATATGGGCTGCGCTGGACAGATGCGCCTGGAGAGTTCGGGTGAATGAATTGGAAGGATCTCGAGCGAGAGTTGAAGTTGTAGTTCAGGCAGGGTCACACTCTTTATGTGTGTAAGGGATTCCCTGCGGTGCTGCCCAGCACCACTGACCCACTGTCCCGTTGAGCCAAGGGTCAGGTCAGCGGCTACAGCCAGACCCCACAAAAAACACTCCTCACACTCTCACATTCAACACTAACAACCTTAAGGGGTTTTCACTCAGACCTAGTTTTGAATAACATTTTTTAAACTTTTTAACTATTATTATTTTTAACTGGATCTCTTCCCAGTTTCCCAAATTTAAAAATGCAAACAAATGGAAACCTTAAGTTTCTTTAAAATGTTAAATTCAACATGAACATGAACTTAAAGAAGATTTCACTCCTTCAGCTAGTTTTTTAAATGCATTAAATAAAATAAATATACATTATTAATTATTAAAATTATAAAATAAAATAAAATAAAAAATAATATATATTATATATATTATATATTATATATATTTATATTTTCTGATACATACTGTATATAATTATATGCAACTTGATTAAAAATATTAAACAATTTACAAAGTATTTTTAAATACCGAATTTAAAAGAATACTAAAAATATGATAAAAATAACAATTACGAAAATATATAAAAAAATAAATATTATTAAAAAGTGTAAATATATAATTTTGCTAAAACATTAAACACACCTATTGTATATCAGAAGTAAACAAACAAACAAAAAAGCTTTTGCGATTGTTTTTTATGAAGCTTGCTTCAGAAATATACAGCAGTCAAAATGTGGCTAATTGGTCAAAGTTGTCCATTTAATGCATGTTAGCATAAAAAATGTTTAAGCAGTTAATTAGACAGACAATTAAAAGTGTGGTGGAATGCAAAAACACGTTCTGTGTGACCTGGCCCTCATTGTTCCACCCTCACGCAACGTATCGTAACCCCTCACAGACGTCTGTATGCTTCATTTACATCTAGCCGCTAACACACAGCAAGCGATCTCCCTCTGCGATATTCGACCATCACGCTTCCCCCGTGGCCCCTCCTCGTCCCCCAGAGGATGGCTGTGTTGTTCCATAGGGTTCCCTGGGGGCGGATGATAATTGTGTAGCAGGTAAACAGGGCAGGCTGACAGCTGCTCTGAGTGGAAGCACTCCTGACGGGTGATGCTTGTTCAATTTTCCCCCACCGGCTCCGCACGGCTCGCAGGATGACTTTAGCACCACAACACCGGCAATTAGACTCAGCCTGACCAGAGCGTAAGCGAGGCACAGCGCGGACCACCCACCACAAACACACACACACACAAACAACGTCCCCCCTCAATCTTCTACAGCACCAAACCCCATTACTGAGAGAACAGAGAAGCAAGAGAGCAAGTGTGAGCTGTGAGATGGAAAGGTGAGAGGTACAGAAGGTGTGAGAGATAAAGATGGAAGAATTACGGAAGCGGGATTGAGAGGATGTTGGGAAAGGCATGACAATAAGGGCCTCGGAGTGGCCTGATTCTTTTGTCAGCCTGAATAAAAGATCCGTGCCGCTTTTATAGCACAACGCCAGCGTTCGCAAGCATGCCAGCTTGACACGAACAGAGTTTTAAGAGTTATTTAGTTGGAAAAGTGATGACAAATCTGTCTCTTTTTCCATTCCCTCCCTTTTCCTGTGAGGTCTCTATTGGTTCTCGGCCACGTCCAGGGGTGTTTTGATGTGTTCTGTTAAAGGGACTTTGATATAACCAGTCACTGTTCCGTGTGCGCTGTGCTAAAGCTGTTTGCCTGATTTTATGTCAGCATATTTCATCTATTTAACCTCAGCCTGGCACATGCTACAGAGCCAGACAGCCTTAGTTAACATCAAAGAGAGAGCGACGCAGGAGGAAGTGAGAGGTGCAGAGCAGCGATGCACAAAAATGCATATTTTCAAAATGAAGTAGTCTGCGGTTTGTGAGAATGATTATTCAACTAATTAGGTATAATTGGGCTGATTTAGGTTTTGCTTTTGAAAAACTTCAAGATGAAGGGGTCAGAGACGTGTTTAAAAGCAATATCCGTTATAAATCGCAATTCTAATCACATCTTTTCTTAATTAGTATTTTTGTCTTGTTGTAACCATATAACAAGAATATAAAAAAATATTTTTTAAATAAAAACTAAATTCAATTTAATTGCAATTATTTTACATTAAATTTAAAAATAGATATTTTTAAATAAAAACTAAATTTAATATTTATATATTTTTGTGTATATAAGATTATTGTCTTTTTAGATTTGAACAACTTTTATACACTTTTTTAAAACATATTTATAATGTAATGATTTTAATAATTGAATGATTTTAATTTGATTTAATAATTTAATATTTTGAATATATATTCTTGTTATAAGAATCAGATCTAGCACTAAAACTTTTAATACAGTACATTATGCAATTTTGTGCAATATATTAAGTTAATGTATCTTGTTTATATACGTGTATGAATTTTTACTGGAAAAGCAAAAATATTAAGTAATCAAAGTGTTGCATTGCAAAAATGTACCATAAAACTAGTCGATGATCCTGACCAATCCCATGCAGCCATTAAACACACATACTATGCACACACACACACACACAGACACACACACTCAGTAAGTGTTTTTTTGTGCGGGCAGGTCAGTCTTTGACCGTGGCACTTTGGCCAGTGAGACAGTGGGTAACCGTTCTGGGTTCAGCGTGCCTCTACTGTAAGGATGGACTTGGTTCAGAGACCCAGTTCTCACCCTTTCATTCATTCTGTATAGTTCAAACCACGCAATCCAGCACCAGGTAAGAAACACTAAAGCATGTGTGGAGCAGCTGGTTGGGGAACTGTACACCAGACATATTTACTCACTGCATAATGTTTTCCTTGAAAATTCTTGTATGCATTTTCAGTATTTACATTTAATTTTGTCTAGGCAGATCCAGTCAAAGATGTGGGTGTGAGTCAGTGAATCCTAAAGCAGATTACTTTAAACGAATAAACAGCACGATACCGCTGTGATATTTCAACCTGCGCATTTGTTAGAATATGAAATGCAACAACAATGCTATGCAAGATTATTTGTAGTTGGGTAAGTCATTATTTCAGTCTTGAACAGTCAACAAAAGTGCACAGTATGTCGAAACACACAATTAAATGAGAGATTATGAGCTCTTTAACACGTCCTGAAGATGTGAAATGTTTACACTTGCATTTGTTTTTTCCCGGAGGAGGTTTTCATTGCTCAGTGGTTGCTCTTTCATACTGTACCTCAGGAGATGTAATGGTATTTTCAGGTTTTATTTAAATATCGAATTTGCCTTAGATGTTTCTCCTTAAACTCCTTGGAGAATTAAAAGCGTGGAGCTGTTAAGTGAATGTAGGGGAATTCGATGAGAAATGTTTGAGCTTGCATTGAGATGGCTGACTTATGTATCTGTTGGAGGGATTGTTTAGTAATGATGCTGTAAATTCAGCGGTTACATCACAATTGCATTTCAATGTTACAATATTACGTTCACAATTAATTACAATATAACTGTTTTTGCTGTATATTGGTGAGCCAAGGGGCTCAAAAATATGAAAAAACGTCCCCAAACGCTTGAAATTGTACATGAGACTAATTTTTCACTCAGAGAAAACTCTGAGAGGCAAGAGACTGCTCCATTTACTCTGCATTTAATCTCTTAGGAAAGATATGAAAGAAATCTAATTTATGATTCTTCTTTCCATGTGTATCAGTGTGTATTTGCATGTACGGGCCCGTTGCTGAGCTGGAGTGTGTTTGGTTGTGTTGGTTGAGTGTGTTTGGGCACAAACTCGTCTCCGCTCTGATTCTTCTGGATTGTGTGTGTGTGTGTGTGTGTGTGAGCTGGCCATCAGCCCGGCCTGTCTGTGCGTGCCAGAGTCTGGCGTCACAATACAGTCCACAAAAAAGCCCCTTGTGCTGAAGACACCAGAAGAGCACTGGAGGAGAATAAAAATGAACCAGTGACTCACACACACATTTAAAACAGGTCTGACACTATATACTAAATCTTACTGCGCTAATTGGAAAACAAAGTACAAGAATTTCTTCTTCTGTCATAAGAGTATAAGAGCTCTCTGTCTCTCTCTCTCTCTCTCTCTTACACACACACACTTATGGAGAAAGTACATTGTATTTGACCTTTAGGTTGTGATTGTGAAGGGTAGTTGGCTAAAGGTGAGTCATTGTGCTTTCTTTGGGCCCAGACAGAAGTGTGTGCGTGTGTGTGTGTGTGTGTGTGTATTTGAGTGTGAGTGTGCACCCACATGTGGTTTTTCCTAAATGCCATTTTAGAGTGAAACCAAAACAAGTTAGTTCATCATATCTCGTCTGTCTGTGTCAGAAAAGTCTTTAAAGGACTGAATGTAAAGAAGAGGAGCGAATGAGAGGAAAGGGCAATGACAGAATGAAAGGAGATAAAGAAAAGGTGAGAGAAAAACGATGATAGAAAGGGAAAGGATATGAAAGAGCAAAGGAAAAGTGGAATGGAGAGCTTGAGAACAAAGACAACAAAGTCATAATTTTTGTCTTTTGATGAAACAGTCCTGTCACGGTTCTGGTCAGTTTTACTCTGATCAAATGACATTTGATTTTAGTATAACCTAGTTCAGGTTCTCTTGTGTGTTTGTGTATTGATATATTATGTTTATATATACACATTTTCTTAATGTTACCAAAAGACATATCTTATAATATTGCTCTTCTTCAGCTCTTCTTCAAAAACATTTTCCTTATTGTTATCAATGTTGAAAATGGTTGTGCTGCTTAATATTTTGTGGAAACCGAGGTGCATTTTTTAGTATTCCTTGATGAATAGAAAGCTCAAAATGTCAGTATTTATTTTGTAATATTATAAATGTCTTTACTGTCACTTTTAATTATTTTCATTCACTGTCACAATGCATATTTTCACCCTTTGTTATGGAATCAAAACAGCCTTTGTTAAACAAACTGACTCTCATTTTGCGCATTAGACTGGATTTAAGGACAGGAGAGGCAGATGAAAGAGCGAAAGAGGAGATGGAAGTGATGATGAGGCTCTAGTTCAAGATGTTCAGACCCCGCACACTACTTGCAGGATGTCTCCTTGAGCTTCGGGAGGTAGAGCAAATTAGGCAGTGATGGCAAGAGGTGAGAGACGAATAGAGGAACACGTTCATTCTTCTCCTTTGATGAGTTTAGCAGAGATCATGTCGCACTCCGACCCAAGATCTGCTTCTTATGATAAAGCTCCTTATCCCTGTCTTTGTTCTCTGACTTCACTCGCATCCTGTTCAAAAATGATGCTCACCAAGGCTGCAGTCAAATTTAATAATAAAAACAGTAATATTGTGAAATGCTGTTATCATTTAAATGAGCTTTTTCTATTTGATTAACTTTAAAAAGTAATTTATTCTTGTGATGCAATGCTGGATTTTTACCATCAATACTCCAGTCTCCAGTGTCACATGATCCTGAAAAAAAAAAAAAAAACACGAAAATCATTCTAAACTGCTGATTTGTTAATCAAGAAGGACAGTTGCACTGCCTAATATATTAGTAAAAAAATGTGATATATTTTATTTTTCAGCATTCTGTAATGAACTGATAAATTGAAAGTTCAGAAAAACAGCAGGTAGAAATGCGTATCATTATCTCAGTAACACTTTACAATAAGGTGTCATTTGTTCATATTAATTAACATGAACAACTGAAAACTACAATTATTACGCTCTTTATTAATCTTTGTTAATTTTAGTTAATAAAAATGCAGTCGTTCATTATTCGCTCATGTTAATTCGCAGTGAATTACCAATTACTAACTAATGCTATCAAACAAAGCATTTGATTTTAATAATGCATTAATACATGCCAAAATTAACATTAACTAAGAATAATAAATGCTGCAGAAGAATTATATATTCTTAGTTCATGTTAAAGGGGTCATAGGATGCAATTTACAAGTTTTGCTTTCCCTTTGGAGTGTTACAAGCTCTAAATAAGATCCCTCTTTTGTAAAGACTAAAGTTTAAAAACCAAAGAGATATTTTTTTTATAAAAGTTATGACTTGCTTACCCCTAAAATGCCTCTTGTTTAAACACGCCCCACTTCTCTACGTCACAGTGTGGGTTTATTTTCAAACACCGCCCAAATGTTTGCACAAATAAAGAAAGGCGGAATTGTTATTCTTGCTGTAGTGTTGCTGCCGGAGACGTGTGTGATTCTGTGTGTCATTGTGAAAGCGAAACTATTGTGTTTAAGCTTCCAAAAGAGGACACAGCTAGATATCAATGGTTGAGTTGTACTTACAACACTGCTCCAGAACAGTTCAACACAAATATTAGAGTGCGAACCTGCGGGGTAGTCTACGCTGACTGTGCACAGAGACTATAAAGTGAGGCAGTTCTTAGTCTGCAAGGACAGTCTGGCACTTTTGACTCACAACCTTTAAGTAAGTTACATTTTCTTGTTAAAATAACCTGTTACTTATTATTCAAATGTGAGTTTTGAGCAGTGAAGGCTAGTGCTTATTGTTTGTCGTTTCTCTGATCACAAAATGCAGACGTGGTGTTATGTTTACAAGGTGCAATGCAGCGCAATTTATCAGTAAAAAGACGGTACTAAGTCATTATAATCAGTACTTGTGTCTCCACTTGATGCAACAAATGCCTCATTTGTAATGGCTTTTATTGTTTTTGTGGTATCACGATGGGTCACGGCAGCACATTATGCTAAGAGGTATAACATTTCTGCCAAGCGCTTGAGGTATTCAGCCAATCACAGCACACTGGATAGATGGCCAATCAGAGCACGCCTCACTTATTTAGAACGATGATGAAATTGATCTGTTTCAAGAAGTCAGGGCTTAGAGGAGAAGCAATAATGTACAGTATGTGGAAAATAATGTGTTTTTTAACCTTAAACATATTGCATTACACCAAATACACCAAATAATGTTCTTTTTAGCAACATCATATGACCTCTTAAATAATGTAGTTAACTAACGAACCTAATTGAAAAGTGCTACCATTTTCTCTTTACTGTCACTTCGAGTCAATATAGTGCATGCTAATAATTTCTTATAAAAAAATTAAAATCACATAACCCCAAACTTTGGAACAGCAGTGTATGTCCTACCGGTGTTCACGCACTGATTAGTTTGCTTTACGTCTTTGTTCTCCGGCTCGACTCGTCATCCCAAAAACCTCTCATCTCATCAAACAGTTGCGCTAAGCAAAGTCGTCTTCTAATTGGCTGATTTGGGTTGATGATGTTCCCGCCCCCTCACCCTTGTCTTTGATGATGTCACCTGAAGGCATGGCCCCGCTCTTAAACGCCGTCTCCCTCCCGTACGGAGCTGCCTCGGCTTCCGCCTCACGCTTGACAGCAGGCTGCTGGATGAAAGAGAATGCTTCACACCGCATGAAAATTTCATACGGCTCTAATAAATATCTGCAGGCGGTCTAACAGCCATGCGCTCCTGTTGAAATGTGTGCTGGCTAGCGCGCCGATTTCCCGAACCTGCCGCGCTGCGCTGGAAGAGCGAGCGTTAGTTTATCATTAAGATCATTTGGCGCAGAGCGAATATAGGGAGGCTTTTTAAGGTGTCTGAACTGCTCGCTTGTATCTTTTTAAGCGATTTATGGAAGCCACCCGAAGGCCAGGAGAGATTTCAAGAGTGAAAAGTGATGGTGCTTCATCTGCAGTGGACTTCGTTCAACTTTGTATTGAATAAACATTAGCAAGAGCTTCAAATTAGCGTTATACACCGAGACTCGTTTATTTTCGTGACGTTTGGGGCTGAAATGAGCTTGTCGGGGAGTAGAGGGATAGCCAAAATGCTATTATATGGAAATTGAATAAGAGAAAAACAAGAAGAAAAGATAATGATATACTTTTAGTGCACGCAGGACAGAGTTTGCTTAACTTTTTTCCAACTCTTAGCCAATTCCCTTTAATTATACTGTACAAATGCTAGATTTTACTGGTAAACTATATCTATTTTGTTTTATTTTTCTATACAATTCATTAATTAATTGTAATCGCTTCCTGTGTGTTTTGCTGATCTGTGTGTTGCATTTCCGCTTGGTTTTAGGAATTTCAGCCTCTAAAAGCAGTAAATCTATATTATAAATCTATTGCAAATTACCTCTTTTATTTTTGCCTTTATATATTAACATGTAAATTTAAAAGGATCCTTTTAAGTGCTCTGGCTTCTTTAAAATAGTTTCTCTTTTTATTAGATAACTGTTCCAAGGCTTTGAGATTTGAACAAAAGTTTGGCCCATATCTCTCTCTTAATAAATCATTAACTATCATTAACTCCTAGTTTACTGCTTATTAATAGCTAGTAAATGTAGTTGTTGGGTAGGATTAAGAATGTAGAGAATGGCCATGTCGTTGATACTGCAAGTACTAAAAACAGCCAATATGTTAATAATAGGCATGCTAAAGTGTTACCAGGTTTCAGTATTTTAGCTCTATAAATAAACGAACAAATAAATAAAATCTTTAAAACGTTTGAATCGGATTTAATATCATTTTATTTGATTTATCCTCAGCTTTCCTGTTTTGTCTGTTGAGGTGGTGACAGAGCTTTTAAAAGTCATTCCGGTGCATCTCTCGCTCTCTCTCTTTTTCTCCTAACTTGTTTCTCTCTTAAACTCCTCCATCTCTCTGTGCTGTTTAAACCTTGTTATTCCGACTTGGATTGTGTCTACAAAGCCCCAAAGCCGCAGGAAACGAATGTGACAAGGCCTCTGCGTCTCTGCTCTTCCTCTATTCCAGCTCACTCTCATTCTCAATAAATCCCGACCTTCTGCTCTTTGCCATTTAAAGTAACACAGCAGCAAAAACGGTGAAAATCTACTAGTGCTGTTGTATAGAAAGTATATATATTGAATATATATATATATATATATATATATATATATATATATATATATATATATATATATATATATATATATATATAGATGTGAGTTTATAAAGTTAATAAAGTCTAAAATCTGATCAGTTATGAAAAAGATATTAGGCTTTATAATGTGAAATGACTTTTTCAGATAGTAAATTATTTTTGAAGAGATGTAATATGAAGTTTGAAAAGATAGTCCAGCCATTACGTTTAAAAGAATAGTACTTCACACGATTTTAATTTTTTTGTCATTATTTATTCATTAAATTGTAATTTTTTCTTCATTTAAAAATAGAATGAGATTTTGGCCAGAATGTTTCTAATTTGCATTTGTGATTTCTACTTTAAACCACTAAAAAGCACCATTTTTAATTGCACACAAATGACATTTGTTAGACTTTAGTTCTTTTCTGAAACTTGATTGTCTGAATCAACATGTACTCTTGGGCATTCTGCTTAATATTTAACTTTATGTTCTAGGATGCCGTGGTAGGTTTGGATCAAAATGAAAGTTTTGTTTTTTGGGGTGAATTATTCATTTAACATCTGAAAATAGTACATAAATTCTCAAGGAATAGCAATCCTAGCACTAAAAGAGAGGGAATGATAATACATGTGGATCCCAGGAAATTCTCAGCACTTTTCACTTTCTCAAGCTGAACCATTATTACTTCTCACAGAAGACGATATGCTATCTGTGAGGGATATCAGTCCTTGCATCAACTCATTTAGTCTCTTATTCTTATTCAGATGAACTCTCAGATCCACATCAACATCTCTCGTACACCACATACACTCACTGTGCGCTTTGTAAAGATGGTTAATAACTTTCTATCAGCTTTCATATATTTTTGCAGACGCATATCTTATTGAAATGTGAAATGGGGAGCCGTAATAGGAGAGGCGCTCTTGAATGGAACAGACCACCTTCTGCCTTAGCTTTAAAAAGATGCTTTTGAGTGCTCTGGCTTCATTCAGCAAAAAGGTACAAAATAAAAATCAGTTTCTCTTTCTATTAGAAGAATATTCCAAAGCTCTATCTTCTCTCAATAGGATTTGAGATAGTTTTAATGGGGAAAAGTTTAATGTTTTTAGCTTTGAAAAAGCATTGAAAATATTTCTTGAAATAATATTATTTATCATTAGTTAGCATTTTATTTAGATGTATTATTTTCTTTTAATTTTTATTAGTATGAAAAGATCAAAGTAGGCACACCGCAGCTCCAAATATAAAAAAAATATTTATTTATGTTCTCACCACAGGTTTCTGAGCTTAAACGCTGTTTATCAGACAATGACAATTTCAAGACAATTTTTGTTGGTGAAAAATGTTTTTGGAAAATTATAAAAAATTTTATGTAGTATGGTATTTGTTATTTTGTACTTTTAATTTGTTACTATCATTTTTAATTTTTATTTTTATTACTAACTTTTATATTTTTATTTTTATTTAATTTAATTTTGGTCTTATAATAGACCAATAAAAATAATAATCTTTGTTTTTTTATTTATTTTTTTTTATGTAATTTAATTTAATTAATTTAATTTTTATTTTATTTTATTTTATTTTATTTTATTTTTGTTGTGACTTATCTGCATGGCAAAGCAGTCCGATATATTTTCCAAAATTTGAAAGGCTTAGGTAGTTAGCACAGAATTTTTTTCCTTCTCTTGGATTTATATAAACTTCATGCATTTTTCCAGCAAGCGCAGATTTGCCTGAATTCTGTGTTGTTTACATCGCAGGTGCAGCCTTTATCTCGTGGCAGCTTTCTGTGCTTCTGTCTCTGCTGTAGCGTGTATTTGTTAGTTTGGTCTTGTTCTCCGAGTCTCTATACTTGTCAGTGTGCTTCTGGCTTTTCTATCGGTCACATGTAGCTTGACATGCACATATAAAAACATGCTCTGAAGCTGCACTCCTGCTTCAAATGAGGAGAAGCGCCCTCTTGGTGTAAATGTCAAACATTTCCGCTCTGAATGTGAGCTGGACACGATAAAGCCGGGCTCCTACAGATGACAATCGCCGGGTGACACACAATGGTGTAAATCCCTGATTCATATCCTAGTGAGCTGTGCTGTCTGCTGCCTACATAGGTGGCATCTTAATGGAAAGGGAATCTTGTAAATGATTCAGAACATTCTACGCAGCTATCACGGGTAATAACTTGCCAGGCTTGACTTGAGGTTGATTTTTAATGCAGGATGGCACTAGCTGTCGGTGTGCCGCTCTAATAATACAAAAATAACTGCAAATACCAGCTTAAACCACGCGACTTTAATTACACTGATATACATTTCAGCGATCGATCAGAATTAGTTTTGATCAAATCACAAACTTGGATGGATTTTCTGCTGAGCTTGTTGTAATTTTGGAAGCATTGCATGACGTCGCTGCCGTACAATCTGGCGAGAAGAAAGCGTCTTAATCATGCCTACATAGGCAGCTCACTAAGTTTTGGAACAAGGCCAAAGTGTCATTTCCGTTCATCACGCTGTAATGTACGAGCTAACACAGCTGTAAATTCACAGGCAGCCGTTAACCATTCACGAGGATGTATTTTGTGGCAGTTTGTAAGGTGACAGAGGTGATAAAATAGCATTTATAAATGATAAATGGGTATTTGGTGTCAGTACTTACCTCAGTAACGATGTTACACACACACACACTCATTTTCCCTCACTTTCACTCTTAAATCCATTGCATAAAAATGCGCGTCAAGCTCTTTCAAGGCTTTTTTAAAGTTGTAATTAACAACTGATTGAGAAAAACTACATGTGCAAAAACAACACTATACAGATAAAGGCGTAATGATTAGTAAGATAAGTGAGAAATTATTTATATATGTTTTATATATATATATTATCAATCAAATATGCCTTCAATAAATTCACAGATCCATGAAGAAATCTTGAAAAATCGTGGTTTCCACACAAATATGAAGCGTTTTTAGGTAACACTTTAGAATAGGTTTCTCAATAAATTCTTAATTTCCTATTAATAGTTATTAAGGTAGTTGTTAAGAATCGGTCTTGGGGATGTAGAATAAGGTCATGTAGAATAAGGCATTAATATGTGCTTAGTTACTACTAATAAATGGCTAATATCGTAGTAATATGCACGTTAATAAGCAACTAATAGGTGTAACCATAAAATAAAGTGTTACCTGATCATGTGACACGAAGACTATAGTAATGCTTCTGAAAATGAAGTTTGATCAGGGGAATAAATTACATTTTTAAATATTTAAAAAATGGAAAACAGTCTAAATTGTATATTTTAGCGCTACTGATCACCGAGTCAGCTATTTGAACAAAGAATCAGTCAAATGAATCATTCAGATCAGGTTTGTACCGAATCAAACAATTAATTAAAGATCTGACTTGTTTTGTTCAAAAAGATTTGTTCGTGGATCACACATAGAGACTTAATAAGCCTATCTGCCTTTAGAAGTCTTTGAATATAGCGCTCTTTGAATCATTTTCTGAGTTTGATCGCCCAGTTGTTCATGTTTCTAATGAAAAATAGGTCCATTATATCTCTTCACACTTTGAGTGAACTCTTCCATTGACTTGGCAGCAGAGAGACTCATAAAGTTTGACTTCACGTGCATGTATATGCATATATGTGCCGGAGCCCCTGCCTGTTTTTGAATGCAGGGTAATGTGTGAGCCGTCGGTGCGTGTCTCTGCATGTATCTGTTTGTGATGTATTTACGTGGTGTGTGTTGCTCTAGCCTGCTTCCTTTAATCCCCAGACTAAATAGGGCTGAGATTTATAATGGTGGGCTGTAATGAGACATTGATTGCATTGAGAATAGGCCATTTAGTGTCCACACTGCAGTATATGAGCCTCTCTCTGACGGACCCCAGAGTCCTGTGTGAGGGTGGAGGTGGGGGACACGGACACAGTCGGCTTTGTCTGCTATCAATAGGACTTGTGTACTGTCCTGGGGGTGTCACTCCGATGAAGGGGTTTTTTTTTATTTTGCAAAGAACTACAGTTGTGACAGTCGGTCCGATTTGATTGGTTATGACACTTTGGATCATGTGATCTTTATTTGGATCTAGAGAAATCTTGTTTATCTGTATTTTGATATAGTTAGCTTTTTTTAAAATTTTTTAATTTAATTTAATTTAATTTAATTTTGTACTTTGTGTTCTTCTCTTACATTCACAAAAATCCTGTCTCTCTTTGTCTTTATTCATTTATTTACATTTAAATTGACATTTAATCATATAGCAAATGCTGCTTTAAAGTGACTTGCAAATGAGGCCAGTAAAAGCAAATTTAAGCCTAAAATTGACTTTTTACTTTATGTTTTCCTATCGTTTCTTTTTCAGATCTAGAGAAAAAAAAACTTGTATTGCTTTATTTTAAAATATATTTTATTTAACTTTTTTGTCTTGATTTTCTTATGTCCTGTCTTTTTGGGTTCTTCTTTCTAGTGAATACTTCTATCTGCATCTTGATATGTTATAAGCAAAGACAGATGTTATTTGATATTCAAATTAATTCTCATATAATATATTAGCAAAATGTCAAATCAGCTATTTTTATTTTATTTAATCTTAGATTTTATTTATGCTTTGAATTCTCATTTATATGTATCAAGCATTCCATATTTTTTTGACATTTTTAATGTTTTTGTTCAGGTTCATTTTAAAAGTTATTTCTTGGTAAACTGACAAATATTCTGTAATTATACTTCCTAATAATAGACGTCTGCTGTCAGATGTTGTGACAGCTATAAATAGAAGAAAACTTTAAGCTAAATTGTATTGTTTTGCTTTTTTTTTTTTTTTTATGCTTTCAGACTATTTTATTAATGCAGTTGCGTTGGATATGACAGAAAATTGTTCCTGAAGGAACTGAAATTAATAATCTTTTGTATTCTTCTCCTGAGAATTTATCTCATCGTTTCATTTAAGATTTTAGTTGTATTTTTTTATTGCAGTGCAGTGCCAAGTATAGTTTTACCATCACTGGTTCAAAGTTATGGCCATTACTTCTCTTTTCTCATTGGCTCATTTACCTTGATGTGATCGGGATTTGACCAAGCAGCTCTCTGGATCGTGAAGACCTTGATCACTAAAACCATCATCCTCTCAACTGAGGCGTGACAGCAGGAGAATAATAGAGTTTGGAGACTCTCCTCAGTCATCAGGCTAATCTGAGATAGGCCTATTGTATCACATTTGGGCTAATTAGTGCTGTGTTTATTCCAAATCCCTCGATACCATGAAAGTCGACCTTGGAATTATTTCTAGATATTGCACAAAAGAGGCTTGGCTGCCTTGGGCCTCCCTCTCTAATTTCTCTGGCTTTCTCATGCTTTCACATGCTTCACATGCATTATTTCAGTCCTCGGGCTCTGGAAAGAATAGACCCTTTCCTACGGCATGAGCTCGGGCTGCTGAATGAAGTACAGTGCAAGCAATACGTTGCAGCTTCAAGGAAAGGCGTTCATCGGGTTGTGAAAGCAAAAAGCGATGTCACATGCTTAACACGCCGAACATTTAATAGCAAGTAACAAGCGATTTTAAAACGTCTTAGCTACAGTGAATGAAGAGCATGCTGAGACAGCATGAAAAAGCTTTTACACAGAAACACGGCATGCAGGTTTTGGAAGCAGAGACTCAATAAATAAACACGCTAATCGCATTTAATTAAAGAAAGCGTGGGAAGTCTTCCTAAATCCACACCTTGATGAACACATTTCTAGCTGCACATACATAGTGCTGGCTCTATTTTTAAATTCAATTCAATTCAATTCAATTACAATAAATTATTATATTATTATTTACTTTTTAAATTAATATTAATGCATTCTTCCTAAATTTTAACTTGCATGTAAACATGATATAACATTTTGATTGAAATTGGAACTTAAGGAATAATATTTACAATATTAAAATAGGAAAAGTAATTAAGCAACAGCACTGAAACATTCAAAAACCAGTCTTCCTTAAAGATATGGGTGATATATGTTTGCATTTGTTTTTAAATAATAAAAAAAAAAAATCAGGATTTTATCACAAAGCATACAAAAATGTTTTGTGCAATTTAAACATTTAAAAAAAAATCAACCACTTACTGCTTTATATATATATATATAACATTTATAGATTTATAAATATAGACCTCATCTAGTGTATTGCTTCATTATATATATATATATATATATATATATATATATATATATATATATATATATATATATATATATTATATATATATATATTAAAACAAAGACTTATGCACTCTCTCTCTCTCTCTCTCTCTCTCTGCATATTATGAAAACTGTAAAACAAAGGAAAAAAAATCCTAATAGTAATTCCAAATTACAATAGCCTATGTTTCCCTGTTCAAACAACAGCGGTTGAATGCGTTCATTCAGCTATCACAATACAGTCGAGATCTCATGACAGAACGCAGACTGTTTGAGTAACACTTTCTTTTTGATCATTAAACTCCAGCTTGTTTGCCTGTGATTTCCGATTTCTTCAGCGTAACATATGCGCACGGTTGCCAGGATTGCTTAAAATAAACAAAACACCAGGCGTGAAAATGTACCCTTTTAACAAGCGAAGCTTCGAGATTCCAGTATTTATATTTGTGATATCTGGCAACGCACTACCTCACACCTCTCGTGCAGAAGTTATATCGGATTCGGTCTGCGTTCTTTTGGAAAAACATGCTTGAATTTGAAATACTTAAGATCTAAATTATTGCGATTATTTTTATTAATATTCGTTATATCGCCCAGCCCTAGTTTCTTCTTTACCTGTTCGTCTCCTCAGGCCCAGAGATATTTAACAGCGAGAAGGAGAATTAAACTTTTAATGCTTGCGCACAGACAAACTGCTGACAGCGTGCGTCTCTAATGTTTCTCTTTTGTGGCTGTTATGTGATTCCTGAATTCTTCATTCGTGCTGTAAGCGCCATTAATATTGAAGCGCTGATCTATAGTTCACCTCTCAGGCCTCCATTAGCGGATCACCTTGCGCTGCTGCGTTGCCCGCTCGTGTCAAGACTAGAGGATAGGCCTAAATTTAGGCTCACGGCAGATTGGCACATTTGTTTCTGTTCTGCTTCGTCCTCTCTTTTTTTACGTAAACGTGGAGGCAGAGAGCAAGAGCTCAAGAGATGGAGCTACAAAGTCAAAACAGTTAATGGTCAGAGAGTGTTGAGGCCAGCGATACAGAAAAAGCACTTTCCACAACTCCTGTAACATCTGCCAGAGAGAGAATCACCTCGGTAACACAAATTTGGTTTTAATTGCATCAAGTTTGATGAACAAATTATAAGCGGTGTATAGGTGCAATGTCAATACAATAGCTCTGCTTTTTTTGGGTATGCAAACCCTAATGATCAAAAGAAGCTTTGAGAAAAATATTTAGGGTTAAATACACATAAAGCTCTATCGATTTTCACAGGCTTGACTATTCGGTTTGCCGAAAAACAAATGAAAACTGAATATACAGACCGTGAAAGTAAAGAGTGGGCAAGTTGTTCCAGCCCAGCTTGCTTTTTCTCTCGTTATCTTTTCCTTTTATGCGCGTTATATTTATTCCAGTTTTTCCCAGTCACGGATGTCATTTTTATTAGTAGATACCTTTGTTTTAAAAGATCATGAAAGAAGTGGTTGAGGTTAGTTAGACGTTGTTTTACTTTAAGGCTGGTAAAACATTTTTGTGTTCAAAAATGCGTTAAAATGGTGAAATATTATTACAATTTAAACAACAGCTTTCTATTTGAATATATTTTAAAACGTAATTCATCCTGTGATGCAAAACTGAATTTTCAGCATTATTACTCTAATTTTTAGCATCAAATGATCCTTCAGAAATTCTTCTAAGATGCTGGATTTGCTGATTAAGAAACATTTCTTCTTTTTATCAAATGAACCAAATAAATAACTCAATGATCCTAAATGTTTGAGTAGCTTTACACGGACAAGCTTAGAAAGTGATTTTTACCTCAGTAACTCACATGCTAATCTTTCTCTAAACTTGTATTTTAATGTTTATTCTGGTCCATTTAGTTTTCTACAGAGCTTTCTTGTCAAGTAAGTCAACCAGTTATGTCCATTCAGTCTGATTAGAAGTAAATAGTACGCTTTGACTGCTGGTGGTGACCGATTGAGTTAGTTGTTCGTTATACCAGCTACCAACAGCAAAGCAACAAAAAGAATAGTACCTGGAAGTATTCATGCATGAGTCTCTGCTTCTATTTAGTAAAAGCAAACTCACAATTGTTTTTGGAGACTCAGCAGTTTGGACAGTTAGTCACAGTCGGTGGAGTAGATGACAGCATTATCTAGCTGGCCGGCGTTTCAACATGCCATCTTCAATCAGGAGCCGAATCACTCTCTAGAGAGAAAAACCCCAACAACATAACACTTGACATTTCACACGTGAAGCGGTTATTTCAAGCTGACAATTTTATAGTGATTCATGCGCTCCCCTGCAATCACAGAGGTGTGGAGCATGTGTGAAATGTATTCTGAGTGTGTCAGAGAAACGCCGTCAGTGTTTGAGAAAGATCACTCCCGGGGAGACTGAACTTATAGACTCTCACTGCATACTTGCTGTTCTCTGAGAGCCCACCTCAGGGACGTTGAAAAGCATCGGATTACCTCCATCAGGTAGAAATGAGAGGAGTTCATACCCTCCAAACTGTAAATAGATGAATCCGCTTGGCTGCTGGAGTGTCATTGTTGACAAGCTTCTGAGCGCCGCTTTTTTAATCTGCTTTAATGGGACAGAAGTAGAAGTTAGGATGGCTATTCAGAGTTGTTGTGCGTGAATGATTCTTGATGGATTTTGCTCACTTCAGTGGAAACAGAATTCAGGAACAGGCCTGAAAAGATTTAGATTTGGAGTCTCAGGTGTGAGTGAGCTGGTGAGAGCCGTGTGTCTGTTTGTGTCTTCTGTGTTTACTTAGCTACTTCACAGTTCACTGGTCAGACGCTTTAGATACTCAGTAGAAAGGTGCTGCTTGTCAGAACTAATGGGATGTAGTCTGCATTAAATGATAGAGAATGTAGGAATAATTGATCATAATTCATATTGATTTACTGTAGTGCAAGAGTCCTGTAGCTAATTTCTCATCTTTCTATCTATCCATCTATCTATCTTTCTATCTATCTATCTATCTTTCTGTCATTTGATCATCTATCTATCTATCTATCTATCTATCTATCTATCTATCTATCTATCTATCTATCTATCTATCTATCTTTCTATCTATCTATCTATCTATCTATCTATCTATCTATCTATATCTATCTGTCTATCTTTGATCATCTATCTATCTATCTATCTATCTATCTATCTATCTATCTATCTACTGCTCTGTCTATCTGTCTGTCTGTCTGTCTGTTGTTCTATCATTTTATCTTATCATTCTATCTTTCTACCATTCTTTTCGCAAGACTTTTTCAAGTCTGTCTTTATCTCGACTTCAACAATCCATGCATTGTATATAGTGTAATATGTATGTATAATAATAATAATAATAATAATAGTTTTTTTGACCTACCCACCCATCCAATTCAGTACAGGTAGTACTCACTGTGACCATTTTCACTCGTAGTGAGTAATAACAGCTGAGTATTTTAACAGTTTGAAGCAGCATTAGGGGTGGGTAGATGATTACAGAATTGTTCATTGACAAATTTTATCAAACCTTTTTTCTCAAGAGAATTGTAAAGAAACAAGTGTAAATTAAAGTTCACTTGGCTTAAAAAATGACTTCTGATGTATGTTTCTGTATGTATATCAAAAGGTTTTATTACTTGAATACTGTAGTATATAGTGAGTATTGTATACTAGAGCCGGAGTCATACTCAACAAGTGGTCTTGATCTTCACATGTCCACCCTCTGAGCACAGGGACTGAAAATGTTGAACTCTGGCGACATCAGGAAGGCTGAATAATACCTTGATAATGGTACATGATAATATCAGTCTGATAATATTAGCTCGATTTGTCATTCTTTGCGCCCTGCAGCATGGCAGCTCTGGTTTAGGAGTGGATTAGTGGTCACCGCACAGCATTGTGGGAGTTCTGCACTCAAGCTTGTGCAGCTTTCTCTGTCTCCTGTGACTGAGTGGATTTACTCTTGTAGAACTGTGAGAGTTTGTTTTGTATTTATGTCACAATGTACTGTAACATTGTATTAGCTAAACTAAATATCAAACTTGCTGTTGCGTTATTTCTCGCAAAGCCAGCCTCTGACCGATCTGCACTCGAGGGAAAATGATGGATGCCAGAGCAACACATTTGTTATTCTAATCTGTTTCCCAGAGCGTTTAATAGCATACTGCTCTTAATCATATCTAAAGTGCTTTCAAGTGTTGTAATGTCGCTCCATTGGCCATCAAGCGCGGGCAAAACAGCCCAGCAGGTGTGCAGCACCTGTCAACAGTAATGAGCTGTACTGTTCTTTATACAGCAGGATTTCAGGTTCTGATCCTCCTGTAATTATAGCGAAACGCTCTGTACTTTTGAATTTACTGTAGATTCTTGAATGTATTTGATGCTTGCTGTATGAGCTTAAAACCCGCCGCACTTCAAACACCGCCGCTTGATTTATTCATGTTGGCTCCGGTGTAGCGGGTTACACGTGCTCGATGAAGGAAACGGCACGTGAAACGAACCCAACCCAGCCAGAGTAAACTGAGCGCCTCATTCAGACTCCTGTGAGCGCTTTCACCTCCACGGAGAAATCAACATGAAACGGCATTCCCAACTCATTTCTACTTCTGTGAACGTGACACATTAGCTCGTGAAAATATGTAGGACGTGACTTTACTTTATATTTCATTCATTAGTAAATAAGTGAATCGCAAACAAAGTAGTGGTATTACATTGTAGAAAGTAGTAAGGTGAATTGGAGTGGAGTGGGGAAAAAGGACATAGTGACATAGGACATTTTCATAGTGTAGACCACATTTTGGATCAAAGACTAACATTGTTTGTAATGGCATGCACTGAAGGGAGTTCATTTAATTTACATTTAATTTAGTTAATTAAGTTAATGTGTGTGTGTGTGTGTATATATATATATATATATATATATATATATATATATATATTATTCAATGAAAACTAGAAATGTAAATAATTAATATCCAGTACAGATAGTAGAACTACAGATGATAATACATTCTGATGGAAGATTAGATTGTTTTATTAATATGCACTTGTGTGTGTGTAAAGGGGCAAGACAAGGCAAGAGACGTGCAGATCCATGTGCAAGGCTTTATTAAACAAGATCAAAACAGCCAACGCCAAAATAACAGCAGATATATAATAGATGACCAGAGAGCAGTGCGAAAAACAAGCGAGGGTCAGTTAACGGAAAACTCTGTTAATCCAAGAGGGCAAAAAGACATAGAGTAATCCACTGTATGAGAGTGATAATCTAAAACAAGGCAAGCAACGTGATAGGAAAATCCAAGAGATTCGGACAAGGGTGGACACACGAAATCAAACAAGAAAACCTAGGGACATACACATATTTTGATAATATTTACATATATTTAAATTAATACATTTATATTCATATTTTATATGTTTATATATATAAACATATGTAATATATAAATATAATATATTTTTCTTAAATGCGTGTGTGTGCATATATATATATATATATATATATATATATATATATATATATATATATATATATATATAGTAGAATTATAGATTTTGATCAAACATTACAAAGGCAAAAGTACTAATCAAGTGGTTTACATTTAATTTAATTTAGTCTAGTATAATCATTATTCCTTTTAAACACACCTTTTTAATGAAAATGTCCATTGTTCTGGATGCTCCATGTTCAATCATTCTGGACAGTGTCACTAACTAGATGTGTAGTTAAAGATAGCCAAGCTGGAACAGTGTTTTGTTGTAATATACGGTCCTATAAGTATACAATCTTGTGAGTGGATGTTTTTCACTATTGGGGTCAAACAGGTTCATGTGCTCCTAAATCAAGTGTGTGTGTACGTGTGTGTGTGTGTGTGTGTGTGTGTGTGTGTGTGTGTGTGTGAGCTCCTACCATGTTTCTCCTGATCATACATCTTCTCTCACTTTAAAGTCTCTTAGCCTCTGAAGCGTTTGGAGCCCTGCAGGCTCTCCCTGCTTCAGCTTGACGTTTTTGAATGTGTAGCTGACCTCAGATATGGACAAGTATTTCATTACCAATAATAATCATGTAGATGTACTTACACTGCTTGAAACCAGTGCAGTTTGAGGGGAACTCATTAATCTTCTTTGAACATAAAAAACCCACAAAACAGTGTCACTCTCGCAGTGTGTTTATCTATCTATCTATCTATCTATCTATCTATCTATCTATCTATCTATCTATCTATCTATATTCATTTTATGCATATTAATTAATTATGTCTTGTGTGTGAGATTGGAGGGTGTTTACGTAAAACTAAAGGAATGTAGAAGCAGGAGAACCGAACAAACCACATTTCCATATTTTATATGAAATGAAGGAAGTGTAATGATAAAGGATAGGAGAAGGATATGTTTCCAGATGTCTGAAATAAGCCTAAGGCCCGTTTTAGTCTGTGGCTCTGCTGGCTGAGCTGATATCGAGCTTTGAACGTGTTCCAGTCAAGGAGGCTGTGATCTGCTTCACCACACGTAGTCGGCCGAAAGTTTCAGAGCGTTAGTTGAGAACGGGTAGTCATAGGATTACCAAGATAGTTATTAACGCAACACAAATTTGGTTGTGAGGCTGACTGGCGCCTCTCTGGGGTGCGTGGCAGACTGCTCCTGAGAAGGTTAAGTGTCTACAAGGAGGCGGGACACAAGTCACAGAGTCTGTCAGGTGTAGATATGATTAAATTAGGCTAGAACATTGAGACCTCTGAAATGGGACATGAGGAAAGAACTATGTGTCTTGGAGCTCAATCGCATATTAGAATGACTTCTGAAGGATCGTGTGACGCTGAAGACTGGGGTAATGATGCTAATGAAAATTCAATGTTGATCGCAGGAATACATTTCAAAACATTTAACAAAATATAAACAAACAAGCAAACAAACCTCATGTTAAATTGTAATACTTTTGCAATACTACTGTTTTATTTACTTTATTTTTTTAATAACAGTTCAAATGTTTTTCGTTTTATGTTGAAATTTTTGTAATTTGTATTTTATTATTAATTTTATTTATTTATTTTGTTTTTATACATTTTTAAGTTTAATAAAATCTAATTTAATTTAATTTAATTTAATTTAATTTAATCAGTTAAAGCTTATTCTATTTCATGTAAGCATTATTTTTTTTGTAATGGTTTTAGTTTTAGTTAACTACAGTATAGTAACCCTGGTACTTTTTTATTGTAGAATTTTATTAGACTGTTAGTGATGGATACTTAAATAGTGAACAGTGGGTAGTTGATGTATCGATGTGTCCTTTGGTGTGACAGAAAACTGTAAAAAAGCAAACAAACAAAATCTAATACTGAAGATAAACCTCTAATGCTATTTGAAGAAGAATGAAGATATATTTTGCTCATGTTTTTTGTGTATTAAAGAATAGTTCACCCAAAATTTAAATTACTGCATATTTTACTCACCCCCAAACCATCCTAGGTGGATGTGGTATTTATATATGTATTTAGCTTTTTAAAAATGTATCCTGGCTCTTCCAAACTTGTTAATGCAGTTTGATTGCGGACGTTATTCGGATATATTAAATGCCCTATGAAGCAGATCAATGCTTTTTTTTTGGACAAAAATATTTCTAGCTTTAAATTATAACTTGCATCGTCATGCATTGTACATTGAGCCAGAAAATATATAGTAATTTTCATTTTAGATTCATTTTTGCTATTTAACACTATAGGACACAGTCCAACTTTTTTATTTGACTATATATATATATATATATATATATATATATATATATATATATATATATATATATATATACTAGTTTGGTTTAGAGTTAGAGTTAAAGTGAAATTTGTCTTGAATATTGACATTTGGGTTTGTGTACTTCTATATGATATTGTTGCGTCTCCAGTGAAAAGAACTCTCCTCACACACATTAGTCACTGTGACTTCAGGAGTAAAAATACAGCAGAATAAAAGTGTCTCAGGGTGAGCCACTGGGATAACATCTGTCTGAATGTCCCATGCTCTTTTTTTATCTGAGATGTGTTTTTTATCACTAGGTCCTATAGGCTTTTTCCATTCTCTGTGAAGGTTATTTTTATATAATAGACCACCAAAGTCAAGACCAGCTTGACCTTTTTATCTGGCTTTTGTTAACTAAGAAGGGGATAAATAAAGAAATTGGGGTGAAATGAATGGGAATATGGCCACCAGCAGGGTGTAGTCTGGCCCTTCCTACTCCATCAATCACCTCGCCTCCTTCACCTGTTTGTTATTTCAATATCCGTGTCCGGATACCTAGAAACCGAAAAAGGTTGAGGGCTTGTCAGAGCTGTCTCAGGGGCTCTGTTTCAATCTGAGTTCCTGTGCAGACATGCTGGATTGACTTGTTTGAAGTCTAGACCATGTCGCCCCTTGTCCTGGGAATCTATTTCCCAGAGAATCTATATGTAGTTCTAGCAGTAGTAAATCTGGAAGACTCTGCGACCATTACATTTGGAGCGAAGCCTTTCTCAGTTCGATGTTTGTTTTTTAAGATTTGTTGGAGTTGTCAGATGAGAGGTGGGACTAATCGGACACATGCTGTATCAATGTTTGATTTATTTACCACATTTCACATGATCATTTTTGATAGGGGTTTTCTTTTAGCTGTGTTTGGGAATCCAATAGCTGGGTCTGAAATGTTTTTAGGTTGCTATTTCACAAGCACCAAATAAATATGCTAAAATGCATTTATTTGAATGCTGTTTACTTCAAATACATTTGGCATATTTGTAGTGAAGGAAATACTTTTATTTATACTTATTGTGGGATTAAAGCACTTTATTTGTGCTGACGTTCAATTCAATGATATATTAAGCTTATCTGCAAAGTGAAACTATAGTACAGTGCTTTAGGTACACCTTACATTTCTTGCATTTAAAGACAGATATTATTCAAAGATCACGCAGTCCTCATCAGGAGAGACATTACAACACATTTTAGGTTTAATATTAAGTAATATCTAAAGTTCTTAATCATATTTAACACGAACAAAACTAAGAGCAGCAGTTTTTAAAGCATATAAATTTTAATGTAGTTAATTAAAAAATACAACCTAGTTTCTTATTCATATTAGTTCCAAGTACATTACATTTTAACATATATGTAAGTTTTGAGTTGAAAAATATGTTGGTAAATATTTCAATAAATATTAAGATTAGTAAATTCTGTTAAAATGTGAACAGGCTGGAACCTTACTGCATTATCAAATAAAAATCATGCACTTGAAGTTATCTGCCACAGATGCATTAAAAGTTTATAAATGAGATTCAGTTCATAAGTGGTAATACTTAAGATTTATGATATATAAATCTAAATGTTACTATTGTTGCTCTATGTTAACTCTTTATTGACGTGAAAAACATTATTGCGATGTAATTGTTACCGACATGCATTAAAGGGACTGCACAGATTACACACTTTGAAAATATAGTTAAAAAAAAATCACGGTAAGAAAAAAAATCATCTAGATAATAACTCCCAAAACAGTTAGTCCCTTTAGACACACGCTATTGGTTAAGAGCAATGTTTTGATAGTACCAAAGAAAATAAAATTTCACATCTGATGATTTAACTGCCATTTTGTGATTAGAAAAAGTATTTTAACATTAAACTGCACACTTTACTTTTTAAGAATGTTCCTTTGCTTTTGTTTATGGCTTCTCAAGAGTTTTCTAAGTGTGATCTATGTAGAGAAAAACAAGGAGAGTTGAGTGTTCTGAACATGCCTTCAGATATAATGGATATGAAATGTCTCATTCTCAAGGGATTTTGCCACTAAATAACTGCACAGAGATAGAAAGCCAAGGAAAGACCACACAGAAAGAGTGAAAGCAGCCCAAGAACAGAAGGTATTCCCCCTGCCTGAGACTCTCTCTAACCTTTGGAGCACAGCCAGTAATTGTAAAAGAAAAGAAAGCTGCCTCCAGGAAAACTAGTAAATAAAGTGGAAGGTGCGGGAAAAAGAAGATATAAAGCGCCTAAAATGAAAGAGGGCTTATATCAGGATAACCAGAGAAATGCTTTATATCGCATGTCCTGCCCCGGTGCGTGTGTGTGTGTGTGTGTGTGTGTGTGTGTAATGGAATGGCTATTTTATGAAAGGTTAAAACAAAACAGTAGAGTGTTTTTCCCTCTGTGCCTGTGCTGCGGCTCCTACGCTCCGCGTGAGGCCAGGAGCACGGGGCCCTCGTGCTGGGCACGCTGCTCTGCCTGGCCCCTGGGAGCCTACTGATCTCTAGATGTTAAGATCCTGCCTCCCACACACTCACGGGATATTTGCGTCTCAGTCTGTGCTTCAGAGACGTGGGAGTCCTGAGATTTGTAAAGCAGCTTGTTTGTATGTTCAGAAGTCTGATAGACAGTCAGGTTCCTGCAGGGCTTCATGCTGTGACCATTCAGCACCACTTAACACTCGCACTCGGTAAAGTCAACTTCAAATTCAGATCTACACTTTTCACTTTCCCAGTTTTTCACTTTTCCTAACAGATATTATGTATTATGTATTTTCATATTTTTATATTAATTCAAATTCTAAAACATATTAACTACACTTCTTAATTTTAATAATTAACATTAATAATTTGACTCTATCTATCTATCTATCTATCTATCTATCTATCTATCTATCTATCTATCTATCTATAGTATTATTATTTCAGTTAGCATTTTATTTCAAAGTAACATTTCTGGTAAGTAGCTTTTAGGTTAACTATAATAACTAAGAATTCTAAAATAGATTTGACTCTACTATTCATTCATTACTGCTAACTTGGAATGTTAATTAGTCCACACCCCACATTATTTTAGTTCATATTAAAAACCTTTGTTTTATTTACATTTGTAATGTATTAATTTTATTTGAATTTCTTCATATTTGAAATATCCTTATTCAAATTGCAATTGCAGGTCTGGTTTGTTGGGCGTATTCAAATTTAGGAATGGAATTTAAAAACGTTTGCGATTGTAAGCTTTTTTGTCAGAATTGAACAATAAAACACAAAAAGCAGTTCAAAAATAAGTTTTCTCATTGAAGATCCCATTGTACTCTGAAATTAATTTCACATTATGAAAGCATTATAGAGTGCAAACAGCATTTATGTTGGCATTGTATCAACATTGTATTATTCTTGACCCTTAACCAAGAATGCACACTATACACGAGTACTGTGAGTTCTGACTGTGTCTACAATAGACAATCATCTTACGGATTTGAATGACTCACTTGAAGCCTAAACGATATCAAGTGCTGTTTCTTTTTCAATGTGTGCAAACCACTGACCCCGAACTCAGCTGAAGGTAATTCATTCTTCTGGGATATACAGAATAGTATTACGAATGCTTGAAAATAGCCTGAAAGGCTGCTGACTTTGGTAAAATTAAAGATGAATCTTTTTGATTTCACAGTTTAATGTGCTACAGTTTAGCTTTCATAACGAATGTGAATGCTGTGTTTTATGCAGGGTTTTCAACATTGTTTGCCTGTTTAATGATACAATGTAGTGCACAGGCTCCACCAATGCGGCTTGCTGAGTTTGGGTCAGGACCAAATGATTTGTTTCCAATGAAAGGGGATGATAGGAGTATTGCAGAAATGTAACTTTCACATTTTAAAAATAAAATTCAGCTTCATGCTTCACCAGAGTACAAAGAGAAAAGATGCATCAACAAAATTCTTATGTTCTAGAACGACTTTGTCATATATATATATATATATATATATATATATATATATATATATATATATATATATATATATATAGTACAGTTTTCAATTGAAACACTTAAGATTTCTCTTCTTTCCTCAGCTTGTTTTGATCTCGATCTTTGTAATTGAAAATGCTCCTCCTAAACCCAACAAATATGTTTCTATTGTTTGCCAGCTGCTGGTAATGAGTGCTGATTTGACTTTTGCAAATTATCAGTATTACACAGTCTAAAGGAAGGCCGATTCAGTATATAATTAAATTAGCCACAGACTCACCGTCAAATTAAAGATCACAGGATGTTCCTTTAATGACTGCTTGTAGTTTTAAATGTAAAGGATTTCTTGTTAACAACACCTAATCAATATCTGTCAATAATCAGTATTAGAGAGCTCATTTTGAATAATTAGAGGTATGGAATTGCCTCGGGTTACTTCTGGGCGTTCGCTCATTATCTGATTTAAATTGATTATCTGATTTAAAATTACTAACTGAGGTTACTTCCTTCCCATTAAGTCCTTCTCCAGATCATCGTAAAGGGTTTATGGTACACATGACATTTCTAGAGTCATGTAACAGTAAGAGGGAGATGCAGAGCTCAAGATTGAAAAAGAGTGACTTTGTAAGTGTAGAAAGAAGGAGATAAAAGTGGCGAGTGTGTCCAAACAGCGGCGTGTGCTGAGATAAACAGGTGGGCACAGGCGGGCAGACGGGTATTAGCGGCCTGGCATGCATGCACAGGGTCCAAAATTAACACTCACTATTTGCCAGGTGCCAAATGTGTGGAAATCGTCTTTGGCAAATACAACTTTACTGTAAACTGAAACTTCGGTTCAAGTGGAATGGTGAGAATTATACTCCTAATTTGAACAGAAGAAAACATGTGTAGGATTTAATCGCTTAAACAAATCAGAAATAGCTAATATTTGAGGAATAATATTTTTGTGTACCCCACTCATTTTTATATACCCCAATCATTTTCTTGTATTTGTTTATTTATTTTTGTCTACATTTTGCATCTGACTTTTATTGAATATGCTTTTGTAGGAGTTTCTCTTCCAGATGCCAAATTTTATTATATTTAAATCACAATTTGCTTTGTAAAGAAGGCATTAATTTGCTCTGCTCTCTATAGGTTGTGCTGATCATTATGGAAATGATCTGGCTACGTGCTTGCGTTTATTGCGCTATTAGTAAGTGACTCTCAGTATTTCTCCACGCCCAATCTACACTTTTGCTCTAACGCTAAGTAGCCCTGTTTATTAAATTAGCCCCGGATCTCTACAGATTCAGATTCTGAATCTGTGTGTAGATTCATTTTGTAATTGAAAGGGATAGTGAGGGGGTAATGGAAGATTTGACTCTATTTTTGTAGTAAATAGGTTTTGGCTGCTATGCACATGCAGTGATAGCAAGCTGTGTGTTTTTGTGCATATAAAAGTATGACAAATTTTGTTCACAGTAAACTTTGTTTCAGACCACATCTAAACGAATCCAGTGGTCATAAACAGAATTATGTTTTTGGAAGGCTGCATCTCCTTTTATTGTTTTATAAATACGCTTTTTCCATATCAGATCTCAAAAGATTCATATAATTAGTGGTATATTGTAATGGCCAGAAGCGCAATTTCAGTGCATTTTTAGATTCGTTATATCATTATAGTCCGAGGAGTTGTGCAAAAATGTAATACTTTGGGTTATGAATTTGTTCAGATCCCAACCTAAGTAAGAGCAAAAGTACTATCGATTCCAGCCTTAAACTTTATGCCGAACCGCTCAATGTTTTCCCAAACCGCAAAGTTAATTGTTCAATGTTCAGCTCTCGGACGTTATATCTATATCTGAACATTTTTATGCCGCTGCTGTTCTCTATTTTTCTGACTGAAAACCGAATGTAGTTTGCACGCTTTGCAAACAGTGACATCGGTGTGCTGGGCTGCTGAATAAGAGCCGTATGTTATGTTATTAGCCGCCTAAATATCGCCAGACAGGTCGATAGCTCTTCTAGTAAGACAAATGGCATCGCTAAAATCTAGCTAGAGCCAAAAAAACTACATCTAACAGCAGTCATTACTCTGGGAGGCTAATTAAAAAGCAGCATCACTGTACAACACCATCTGTAGCCAACAGCTAATACTGTGTATGCGTGCGTGTGTAGTTTGTATTTATGTGTGTCATCATCCTAAGAAAATCTAGGGCAATTAACAGAACAGTCAGAGCACAAGCAATTATAGAAAGTCTCTTTGTCTGTCCAGAGAGAGCGTCGTCCTCGTGTCTCTCTTCTGGAGTTCTGATCCTGTAGGAGGTGGCGACCGGGAAGCGTTCGGGTGGTTAGTGACCCCTCACCCAGCGGAGTTCAGCTCTCAGAGCTTTGCCTGGGTTTTTAATTAAAACCGCACCCTAGTTCAAAGCACTCTGAAGGTTCTTGGTGCCGAGCCAGTGGGGTTGACTAAATATCTCATTTCTGCCGGCTGGGCAGAGACGAGGAAGGGCCGAGTGTAATTAGCCGATACAGAGGAAGAGGAGGCTTCAGGTGTGCTGAGAGTCTGGAGCTTTGGGATCAGTATTGAGAGTCCGTCCTGATCTGCTTTCCCATTCTGAGGGTGTTTATTGAAATCGCCCTGCAACCGCTGATCTCTGGACAGTTTGACTGGGGCTTCTTGTAATTGTTAAAGAAGAAAACGTTTCTCCTAAAAAAACAAGGAGATTAATTGTAGAGCAAACAGACTCTCTAATATCTAACTGCAAAGATCTTGCAAGTCAGGTGTTTTTGTAATATTAAAGTTGGCAATCCGTCTTTTCTTTTTTCTCAAACTGTGTATTTTTTCAATTCTTAACCAAAATGTTCATAAACCAAACTAAATTTTAATTTTACATTTAAAATAAAATTTTGATAATGCATTCAAGTTCTGCCTTCAACTCCAATCTTAATTTTATATCTTTTATATCATACTTTTTGTAAAGAACTGCATTATTTTTTCAGATTTAATGCAATTTTTTTATGTAAAATCTGTCGTTATAATGTTAGTTAAGCATAATTAACCACTCACTTACTTAAAAACAAACAAACTGTGAACTACTGTGATTAAGCACTGTATTATATATATTTTTAAATATAGAAGTATTTAAAAATTATTTTTATCATTGGGCTTTTATTTCTTTTTGCACTGCATTTTATGTTTTTTAACCTTAATTTAGCAAATAACTGAGTTATAATGATGAGGATCTAATGAAGCACCACTGAGAATAATGAGAATTACAAAGAAAATCAAAAGTAAAACATTCCAGAGCAATTATAGTAATGAGGATTTTCAAGCTGAATTGTGCTTTTCTAATTGTCGTGGAACTAATGACACAATATTTGAATGGTCCTAAAACAGGCTTAATTTTTTCTTTATACAAAACGTCTTTCTTTCTTTTTTTTTCCCGGTGGCTGAGTGAACATGACCTGTTCTTGACTGGGTATACCCATTAAATTGTACAACACGAGAAGTGCAGAGAATATTGACTTACTCATATGAACATTGACCTTTGACCCTCACGCCGGTGACCTCTAGAGTAACCCTGTGGATGTGCCAGCTGTCAGATACTGTGGATCGCCTCATATTGACAGGATATCAGATGTCTGTTGCCTTAGGCTTTGCTGTGTTATTTACCTCATTTGGGCTTAATTTAGCCACAAATCTTTCTGGTAATGTTCCCAGTCATTACAATCTCTTTAATTTGCCAGAACTGAAATTCGCATTGACTGGGAAAATGCTACGTCCATATTTTTGAATCATTATGCACTTGGTAAACAAATCAAATGATGTAATTCTTATTAGATTTATTAGTGTATGTTAACACTTTAGTTTAGGACCATTAATTAGTCAGCATAATTTATTATTATATTAATATATTAGCACTGTTTATTAGCACTCTATATCGCTATTGACTTCCAGCCAATACCTAAACTCAGAAGTACCTTACTAACTATTAATAATAAGGAGGTTTATTGGGGCAGGTTTGTTAATTGTGAGAATTTGACCTCAAATTGAAGTATGAACATGCTAAGCAAAGACCAGAAGCTTGACAAAAAGTTGTTTGCTCATATCTGTCCCCTCACTTCTTGGAGAGCGAGTTCAACTATGAAAGAGATACAGAGACGTTCCTATGGGTAGAGAACAGGTGCATTGTGGGTCTGTGCCCTCAGACCAGCCAGGTGGAGAGAAAGCTCATGTTTATAAGATCACAGGGTTTACGCTGTACTCTCACACAGTATGTAAATAATCCTGCAGTCCTAGCAGTAATGGTGACAACGAAAGCATGAATTACAGAGAATAAAGGACACGCCAGTCACTCACACACACACACACACACACACACGATCGTCTCCGACTCTGTCCATGTAGACACTGAGAACAGCTACAAGGCACATGTTGGCGCTGATTTAAAGCGATCTAAACAAAGAAAAATAGCGGAAAACCTAAAAAGACTTATCACTGTAGGCTCGCCCGGTGCATTCTGGGCTGTTCGTATGTGCTCATTATATCCAAATGTGCTGCTCACACTCATGTGATGCTCCATTTCAGGCAATATGAAGAGTGCTAAATAATTCAACGTAGATGCACTGATCAAACGGCTCAAGCTCTGTTCTGTGCTCGCTCTCAATGCAGAAGGTGTATACTGGTGGGTTGGGAGTACTGGGATACTCAGTTTCTTGATTCGATGTATTGTATGTATCTTGGTAAACATCTTACAACAAGGTTCATTAGTTAACGTTAGTTAAAAACAGTAGCTAGCATGAGCTAAGAATGAAACATTATTTCTACATTTATTCATCTTAGTTAAGGCTAACTTCAATAAGATGAACTTCAATAATATGAATTTTCATTGTTTGTTCATGAGCTTGTTGATACATTACCTAATGTTAGCAAATGACACTTTATTGTAAAAGTTAACTGTATCTGTTGATGCATGCCCTAAAACATTTTTGTTTAGTTTTTTTGTTTCTCAAAGAAACTGAGAAGTTTTAACTCAAACATCCATTCTAACCATTTATAGATTAGAATGGTATAATTAATTATTTAAATAGTAAATAAAGATTTTATTTTATTTATTCATTATTTTTTGAACACAATAATATATATATATATATATATATATATATATATATATATATATGAAATAAATATATATATATATATACATATATATAGGTATATATATATATATACATATATATATATACATAGATATATATACATATATATAAAAAAAATAACAGGACTGAAATACGCTTAAGAAAACACATCAAAGTGCAAACAGCATACAGCATTTCATTTTTATTTATGTATTCTCATTTTATTTATATATTATTATTTATTTGTATTTATATTTTATTTTATGTTTTGATCTTAACATACATGCATTTTAGGATGCTTACTGGCCAATTATACACACAACAAAAATTACTGCAGTAAGCTTTTTTGCTAATCTGTTCAAAAGTTTGGTGTTAGGAAAGATATTATTGATTGATTGGAGAAGTTTGTCAGTCTGCTCCTGTAATGGAGCATTTAGTATCCAGTCTTCAGCAACATAAACTGATCCTTCACAAATAATTCCCACATGTTAATTTGCTAACATGTTAATTAAAACACTTTCATTATTATCCATATTGAAAAATATTTGAAAGGTTTAAAACATTGGTACAAAATGTTTCATTTTATAAAAAAATCATTAAAAAGGCATCAATTCATTCTTTGCTTAATAAAAAGTATATACATTTTTTCCAAAAGAAAATCTTCTGTCCCCAAACATTTGAACATTTTGTACTTACATAAGGAGTTTTCGCTATATACAAAATCGTCTTAAAACACAAACACACACACACACATTATTATTAAAATTTCTTCGTACAGAAAATCAATGTTTCGTTTCATTGGTATATTGGGTTTGGGTCAGTGTGTCATTCAGCCATTTTCTTCTGGCTCATGGTCACTGGGGATTAGCTCCCTAGACCGCCTTAATGTTGAGTGATAATTTTGACAGCAGTCATTGTGGATATGGGCTAGTGCGCTCGCACTTCGGCTTAATCTCTCTGTGGAATTGGTGTGGAATTTCTACGGATCAGCACATTTCCCAGTCAATCTCTCTGACTTGGATGTGATGCCTTTACTTGGCTTCTTGTCATGGGTGAATTTACTTCAGGCGTTATGCTGTAGATTTCCTTCTGGCAGCTAAATAAAGCTGATTGATGTGTGCTCTCTCACACACACACACTATCAGGACTGAGTCTATTAGATAGATTCCTGCTGATCTACAGGAATTACTGAGCAGTGGGAGGTCAGAGGTCAGACTGGGCTTACACAGTCGTGACAGATTTAATCCTTCACCTCTCTTTCTCCCATATATGTGATGCCGCTGTTCTCTGCGTGATCTGTGAGCTTATGTGTGTGTGTGTGTCCCCGCCTGGTCTGGTACATATTACCGCTTTTTTCAATTGCAATGCCGCCACTACCATTTATAATTATAGTAGTTTTTCTTAAACAGCAATAAATGAACACAAACTCTCAATTTCAAAATGCTGAGTACCTTTTCTACATATATGACTCCTTATCGTAAATACAGCAAACCTGCAAGATTGAGTCTTCATTCTGTCAAAAGTATAGCTCTAGCTTTTGCATCCATCAGAAATATATAGTCATTTCTAAAGGGTGTAGATAGACTGACAAAACTCTTTGAAATGTGAAATTCTTATCATGTTTCAGTTCTACCTGTATATAATAGACAATATAAAACCTTTTTTTTTATCTTCAACTAGAAACCACATTTTACCGTGTTGAATGTGTTGGATTTTGGCGGCATACTGCTGTATCTGAACCTGAAATGTACATTATTTCTATAGAATGTACAATAGAAAATTGGTCCCCTGGTGCAAAACTTTTTTAATTGGATGGTAGCTGATGCCAGTCATCAACAAAAATTCTAAGCCTTTGGATACTTTGCAAGCTTGTTTCACTGTTACATGAAATAGTAACTCAGACTTTGTTATCCCACAATTCAGATATCCAATAATAGGGATTGGTTTTCCGCCTTGCAGTTCAGACTTTAACAGAGTTTCAAAATACTGTAAATTCTACAATTGCAAGAAAAATATCTGGGGAATTCTAAGATAAAGTCACAGATTGTCTTTATAGGTCTCCACTTGTGTAAGGGGAGAAACAAATAAACATAAACCGCACAGTACAATATGCATTCTCATTCTTAACTATCCCTCTCCTCATACAGCTCTTCTCCGCTTATTTCAGGCATTATTCTTCTTTCTTCTCTCTTTCTTTCTCTTCCTCTTTCTTTCTCTCTCTCTCTCTCTCTCTCTCTCTAATTCGGTGGTTGTTCTGCATCCACAAAACCACCCAAAAGTATTTTTACTTCTATATTGTTGATAAAAAAAGAACTTCTAATACCTGATCATTCCATCAACTGTGAAAGGAATAAACTTAAAAAATACTTACTCATTGTTGCAATATTTTGCAGAGATATCTTTCAATACCTCCTTTGAGCTGCTGCTGTTGGCAAGACTAGACTTTTATATTATATTCTTAGGTTTGGAACATCGAGTCCTCATTTCTGAAAATGCTAAGCTTAAGCTTTTGTAAAAATGATAAGAAAGATCCATGATTTTGGTGTGTGAACTTGTAAAAGAAAATGTATGCGTTTTAGAAACATGTTAATTTGACTGAATGTTGTGTGAAAACGACCTGAATTTGTTAGCATAATGTAAAAGCTTAGAGTTTTGAAAATGGGAATAGAGATTAGACAAAAGGATGATAGTGCAAAAAACTCCTGAAATGAAGTGCATGCTTTCAGCCATCATGCAGAGTTAGCTATCATTTGCAAAATTTACACATTCAAGCAATTTGGCTGTTGCATACACTGGCTAGCTAGAGAGAGAGAGAGAGAGAGAGAGAGAGAGAGAGAGAGAGGAGAGAGAGAGAGAGCACAGGACAGAGAGAGAGACAGAGAGAGAGACAGAGAGAGAGAGATAGAGAGACAGAGAGAGAGAGAGAGAGAGAGAGAGAGACACAGAGAGAGACAGAGAGATAGAGAGACAGGAGAGAGAGGTTGTAGACAGAGAGACAGAGACAGAGAGAGAGAGAGAGAGAGAGGTGAGAGGAGACAGAGAGACATGAGGAGAGAGAGAGGAGACACAGAGAGAGAGAGAGAGAGACAGATACACAGAGACAGAGAGACAGAGAGAGAGAGAGACAGAGAGAGAGAGAGGAGAGATGTGATGAGAGAGACAGAGAGAGAGAGACAGAGAGAGAGAGAGACAGAGAGAGAGATGAGATACAGAGAGAGAGAGAGAGACAGAGACAGAGAGGAGAGAGAGGAGAGTAGGAGAGAGACAGAGAGAGAGACAGAGAGACAGAGAGAGACAGGAGAGGAGAGAGACAGAGAGAGAGAGGACATGAAAGAGAGGAGAGGACAGAGAGAGAGAGAGAGAGAGAGACAGAGAGAGAGAGAGAGACAGAGAGGAGAGAGAGACAGAGAGAGAGAGAGAGGAGAGAGAGAGAGAAAGAGACCATGCTCTCAGTGCCTCAAATGGATAGGTACATAGGTTATGTGAAAATATGCATTAAATCTGTGCAGAATCCGCTGCCTAGAAATACTCTACTTGTCTGGTCTGCTAATCAAACACTTAATTACTGCAGGTTCAAACCTGAATACTGCTGTTAATGTATTTATATAGCCTACTATTTTGTAGGCTGCCAACATCTGTGCTTGTAATTTGTGCAATTGTTCTTGTTTTATTACTGACTTTAGTAGCTAAGCTAGTAGCTTCTGCTGGGGCATAGGAAATCTTTAAAGCAAGTTTTAGCAATCAGCGGTGGCAAACCTTTTGTATTGATGACATGAAAATGATCC